>NW_023460453.1:5966-6627 GCF_013731165.1 Rhagoletis pomonella | reverse complement strand
TCAAATCGTTCAAATCGTTTGACGAAGTTATCCTTCAAATCGGTCTTGGTTTTAATGAAAAGTGATTTAAACAATTTATTCAGGCGGACTTATATACATATAGATATATAGCGTAGAGTATGCGTTAGACTCTAGCGTATATATATTTATAGGTATAGCGTAGCGTATGCGAAATGTTCCACGGCTCCTATTTATAGGATTATATATATATACATATGCATAGACATTGGCTGCCAAAAATTGAATTTGCTCACACAAGCTCTTGGCTTAATCCTTATCCATTCGTCCTGAAATATACTAGCCAGAAATGCGATTGCTTTATAAAAAAGAGAACCATTTTGAAAATGTGTGTTTTAACGGTTTTGCATTTTGTTGATACGCGGTTTTGCACTTTAAACGTATGCGAAATGTTCCACGGCCCCTATTTATCGGAGATAACATTTCTGGATTTGACTAAGTTATCCTTCAAATCGGTCTAGGTTTTAATGAAAAGTGATTTAAACAATTTATTCTGGCGGACTTATATACATATAGATTAATAGGTAGAGTATGCTTTAGACTCTAACGTATATATATTTATAGGTATAGCGAAGCGTATGCGAAATGTTACACGGCCCCTATTTATCGGAGATAACATTTCTGGATTTGACGAAGTAATATC
>NW_023460453.1:0-5866 GCF_013731165.1 Rhagoletis pomonella | reverse complement strand
GTGATAATCAAACAATTTCTAACATGTTCGCTCAGTTTTTTAAATCCAATTATTCCACTAACTCCCAAGCATACTTTGACTATCTTTTTAAACTAAGTCCAATTAACTCAATACATAACCCTATAATATCTCCCGATGATGTTTTAGTTTACCTGAAGTCCTTAAAGCAGTCTTTTAGTTATGGTCCTGACCAGATCCCCACTTGTTTTCTTAGAAATTGTGCTGATTATCTCTATGAGCCGTTAACAGCCTTATTTAATTTGTCTCTTAAAGAGGGCGTTTTTCCAACTGTATGGAAGGAATCGTTCATAACCCCCTTACATAAAAGCGGTAGCAGGTCTTCAGTGGAGAACTACCGGGGCATAGCTAAGCTTTCTGCAATTCCTAAATTATTTGAAGCAATTATAACAAATCGGTTGACGCATTCTATCACTTCAAGCATTTCATACAGTCAACATGGATTTTGCAAGGGCAAATCAACTTCTACAAATTTACTTGAATTAACATCCTATATCTCAAAGGCATTTAGTGAGAGCAAAACTGTTGATGTTATATATACTGATTTCAGTAAAGCATTTGACAAAGTGTGCCACTCGTTGCTCATCTATAAACTTGATCTTCTTGGTCTTCCACCTAATTTTCTACGTTGGATCTCTTCATACCTCTATGATAGATCACAAAGGGTATTGTTTAAAAATACTATCTCTGACGTCATTGATGTTACTTCAGGAGTCCCTCAGGGTAGCCACCTAGGCCCGATTCTGTTCTTGCTTTTTATAAACGATATTTCTACAGATATAAAATTCTCCAAAATTTTAATGTATGCAGATGATGTAAAACTTTATAAATCGTACGTTTCAATTGAAGAAAGGTCTTTGCTACAATCAGACTTAAACAGCATGGCTTACTGGTGTAAAGTAAATCTTATGCCTCTAAATCTTAAGAAATGTAAAGTAATGTGCTTCTCGCGAAGAGCTGTTCTGCCAGTTTCTTATATAATAGGTAACCATAACCTGGAACAGGTATACAATTTTGTGGACCTTGGTATCACAATGGATCCTAAGCATAATTTTAATCTTCACATTAATGTGACGGTCAACAAGGCTAAAGGTGTACTTGCATTTGTGAAACGATGGTCAAAAGAATTTAGTGACCCGTATATCACTAAAACCCTGTTTACAACATTAGTTAGGCCGATTCTGGAATACGGCTCGGTGGTTTGGAATCCAAGGTATCAAATTTACTCAGACAAGATAGAATCAATTCAAAAACAATTCCTACTTTTTGCTTTAAGAAATTTCCGATGGGATTCTCAATATAGTCTTCCACCTTATACGAGTCGCTTAAAACTTATTAACCTTCCTACACTTGCCAGTCGCAGGGAAATGCTTGGTATAATTTTTATGGTTAAATTACTGACAGGCTCAATTTCAAGTCCGTCTCTTCTGGCTGATGTAAGCTTTAATGTTCCGTCACGCGTATCAAGACACTTTTGTCCCATATTTCTGAAAGCTTGTAAAACCAATTTTGAATTGCACGACCCACTCCGTTGCTTATGCCAGGATTTTAACTCTCATTCCAGCACGTTTGATATATCAGATATAAGAAAGCGATACTCTCCTCTCTCAATAAGTGAATTATTGACATAAATACATAAAATCAGCTGATGAATTTAGTTCTGTAGCTGAACAGTTTTAGATCTCGACACTTAACAAACTCCTGCCCATCGTGACTCGGCACAAAAATTTAAAATATTGGTTCCGTACGTCATGCGGACTGCGCCCCTCGTGCGGATGGGCGCGAATGGAGGGTAAAAACCGTTGGGATATTATTATTATTATTATTTATGTATACATTTGTCTATATCTATCTCGATTCGTTTTGGCTGTTACAAACAACCGTTATGTGAACAAAATTAATATACCCTTGTGCACAAGTGCGCTCGGGTATAACAAAGACATACGCTGAAGCATGTAAACTAATAACATTATGCTCCCTCACACCCTCTATAAAAGTTGAAATGTCCGAACACAATACACTTAACAGCTCAAAAGGTGTCATCTTCTCAAGTGAACTGGAAGGCATATCAGAAGAAACAATTCAAAACGAACTAAAATCCCAAAACGTAAGCGAAGTCTGCAAAATAAAGAGAAAAGTTGAAGATAAACTAGTAAACAGGCCTGCTCATAATCACATTTGACAACCCCATACTCCCAACTGATATGCTAATCGGATACGAAAAAGTGCGAGTAAGACCCTACATTCCTCTCCCACTCAGATGCATGAAATGCTTAAGGTACGGCCACTCAGCAAAAATTTGTAACAATATCAAACTGTGTGCTAATTGTGCCAAAGTGTCTTACATTGACCTCGAAAATAGTGAAAAGTGCACTGACCCCACAACTTGCATTAGCTACATTAACAACGGATTCGAGAAAACTGACCACAACGCACTAAACAAAAAATGTCCAATATTCCTAAAGAGAAAGAAATACAAGCAATCATAACTCTAGAAAAAGTGGACAGAAGGAAAGCGGTATAAACCAATTATTTTAAAATAAAAAAATGTTGACCAGATTTTTTTTGTAATTTTCCTATATTTGCAATTTTTATATTGTATGCGTAAACATAAGTAAACTTATTAGTGTTTCTAGAAGTTGCGCCTGTTTAGTGTTTCCATTCTCATTTGCATAAACAAATTTTGTTTCGCGATGATGGAAAATAATGGCTTTTCTATTAGAGCTACTGAAATTGTTCCTAAATTTGCAAAAATTCTCAAATTATAGCCAATATTTATTAAAAAAGATTAGAATATTTGGAACCATCGACCTAAATGTACGCCAGCAATATTAATGCTGTTCTTTACATCTTTTGGCTATAGGCCAGTGCAATTATCAAGAGAACAATTAAAATTTTATTAAAAACAGATAACTTTGAGTTTAACTATTAGCTAAAGGGCTGCAAAAATGATATTTGACTTTATCTTTTGCGTTAACGGATTCATTATCTAATAATATGCACCAAACCTTTGTGTTGAACCCAGAATTTTTAACAAGAATTGGTGTTACTAGTGTGTGCTGTGGGTCACTTGGCGGTCGATGCGCGGGCTCTTACAATTAAAATAAAAGACTAATATTTTGCAGGCTTGTTGTTGACTTCATGATACAATATATTTTCACTATTACCAAGGAATTTGAGAAAAAATAGACTTTCGACCCGCCCTAATTTATATATATAGGTATATGGTATGGTATCGGTTGAAAGTTGCATGCATCTACATATGCGCTTTTGTACACGCAACAGGGATATACTTTAAACAGCGGTGACACGGAGATACGCGCAGACATACACTCACATAAACACTACCAACGAGATACAACGATAATAACTAGTGTTGAGCAGTATCGATACCAAAAGTACTCAGAACTCGATTCTCAAAAGGATCGACAGCACTCGATGTTTAAAAGTATCGATACTGAGTACTCTAAAGTACTAAGTACTCTTAAGAGAACTCGAAAGTACTCAGAACTTAAAAGAACTCGAAAGTACTCAGTATTCAAAAATTCTCTGTTCCAATCATCACTTAGATACTAAGGATACTTAAAGTACTGAACAGATACTTAAAAGTACTGAGCTTTATTTACATTTACCGGTATTTAGAAATGATTGTACTCAATTTGAACTTTCAATAGTTTTAAAGTTGCCATTTATTTGACGTAATTTAGATAATATTATTAATTTGAATAAAGTGCTGCCAGCTTGTGAGATTTCTACACTAATCATTGAAATGTTACCAACAAGTGTATATTTAAAGAAAGTTCTCAGTACTCTGAAAAATACCCGATCCTTAAAAGTGTCAACACCAAAGAACTCGATCCTCAAAAGTACTCGATTCTTCCCAACACTAATAATAACCAAACTAACGACAACAACAATAACATGAGAATCAGCTGGACAACATCATAAAATCGAGAGTTATATTTCCATTCGGAGCAAATATCTGCCAGCGGGAAAGCGACTGGAATTCCAGCGGGCTGAATTGAGGAGAGAATACGACAACATACATACGCTCAGCTGCGGCGTGATCGCCCCAACGGCGTCGAGAGCGACCAACCAGCCACCGCGACCAACAGGGGAGCAGTTGAGAGGCCAGGGTTTTGTTGTTGTTTGATTTGCATTTAGCTAGTTTTTTTGATACTTATTTTATGAATTTTTGAAGTTTTACGGATTCCGCCTAGTTTACATAGTTTCCGAATACGTTTTTTTGGTTACGAATTTCAGATTTTTTGGAACTGTTGCATTATTTTCTTATTTGCCAATTCTTCATATTAATTACGTGTTCGATTCGTCGGTTCACTTTAAACTTCGTGTCTTTTCATTCTTTTATTTTTATTTATTTGATTTCGACATTTTTAACTTTCTTTGCCTTGCATCACACCGCATGGTCCTAACTTTTATTTGAATATTTGGTATTAAGAATTAGTTTAATGAATTTGATTTTCAATAAGATGTTTCTTTTGGTTGCCTAAGTTAGTTTTAACCAAATTTTTTGTATCCCATTTTTTGTAATGAAGTGTGGATCAATGCTGTTGTTAGCTACCGCATGTACTATATTCGCTCACTTTTCACCTCGGGTTTTTTTATTGCACCGCGTATTTTGCATCAGTTGTTCATTTTATGCTCTGATATATATATATTTTTTGGTCTTTCTGAATTTGCACTTATTTCAGTTTTATTTGCTTTAACTTTCATTTTAATTACCTAAATTTTCTTCGATTCCTCCTTAGATTTATTATTTAGTTTAATTCTTGTGTGCCGAAAGTGCGACTCGCTTGTTGCCCGCTAACACGAGCGAGTGATCAGAGCTACGAATAGAGTTGGTCGTCTGGCCTTAGCTACAAATTAATGCACATAAATACACATAAATATGTATGTATATAGGATTTGACATGTGTACAGTGGCGTAGCCAAGATTTGGCCAAAGGGGGATGGGATTAAAAAAATGTGAATCGATAACTTAAAGTTGTGATACACAATGGCTAGAGGCGTTCTTTCATATATGTATGTATGTGCCATTTTTACCGTTATATATTTTTTGTCTACTCGGTTATTCCATGGGGAATTCATGCTTTATTTAAATTTAAAAAATTAAATTACTACACCATTTTAAATAATTAGTGTGTAGTCCAGTTTTGTTTTGTAGAAGGTTCGTTAGTATACACTTCCGTTTTTACACATTGAATATATCTGCATATTTATATATTTACGCGTATCTATTTACATTTATTTATGTACAAGTCTACAAAATCTTATTACTTATAAAGCGATTTTTAATCTTTGTTGCTTAACACACATTTTTTCAATTACTTCTTGTGTCGTAATCGGCACATCATTATGTGCCGCTAACATCGTTAAGCCATTCAGCCGCTCCTTAATTGTATAAAAAGAAGGGCCAAATAAGATAGCATATTCAACAATTGAGTAGTCCACTTGCAAAGCGCGCTATGTAATTTTTTTCGATTTTTAGTTTTTGGTGGGTTTCATGTCCACTAACAGCAGAGTGAAAATTTTTTCTATATTCTGAAAAAAATAGCATGAAATGTTAACTACTCTTGCAAAAGTCGCTATAATACTTATTTATACACTTTCAAAAGTCTCCTCTTCGTATGAACTTAGAAACCTGCAAGAAAACGTGGTAGTTTCGGTGCCTAGTGGAAGAGGTCGCAGAAAAGAGGCAAACCAATCTTCCTAGAGGACAGAACGCGAAAAGCTAAAAAAAGCCAGCTATGTAAAAGTTACTGTTCAAAACTTGCAATATTAAATTTTTAAATATAGAATTTGCAAACCTACCATACTTCAATTTTAT
>NW_023460452.1:15427-36477 GCF_013731165.1 Rhagoletis pomonella | reverse complement strand
TTTTGGTCAACTACGACATTTGATTTCATTTTTTGCAGTCATTAGTTAATTTCCCTTGAGGAGTCACAATGCCCATACCGGCTATACCGATTTTTTTTTGAAATTTCGGACACAAATCTTCCAAGAATGGTTGTAGGCTAAAACAAAACCGATATCTAAAGGGGGTGTGGACCCTCCCATACAAATCGAATTTTTCGTAGTGCATATCTCTGGAAGTATTTACGGTAGAGTTCTGGAACTTGGTATGGATATATATATGTGTATGAAGTCAATCTCAAGCTCATGGAAAATGCACCCCTATACTGCAACTCTTTCGTATTCGGATTTTGCTACGAATCGTAGAAATAGTATGCTGCAATCCGAATCGTATTTTCGAACTTTCGAAATTCGTAACAGTGGCATGCCTAAAAACGAACGAGTAACCTTTTTTGCATAATTTTGTACGAAAACAATTCTGTGTCGGTGGCGAAATAAAAGATGTAAATCGATGTGTGTTTGCAAGAATATTGGTGGTGTTTATTTAAACAGATAAATTTGCCTTTCGCATATACGAATATTTTTATCCACTGCTTTATATAAACGAAAAAAAAGAATATTTGTTGCCCCTTATCGAGAAACTTGGGTCCGGTTTAGTTAATATACAATGATTTTCGGTTGTTGTGTCCAAACGCATAAATGGTTGTTGTGTCCAAACTTTAACATACACGTGTAATCAAAGGATCCACATTTTGTTTAAGATAAATGTTTCAAATTTCCTACCACTAGCTTGTTAATAAACTCGGTTTGCACTATGCACTTTTTGGCAAATTTCGACGTGGGTTCTGCGCAAAAATACTGTGGACGGCATAGCCGGAGTGATATGCACAATAAATGTTGTATACCTTTGACATGTGGAAGCCCCTCTTCCCCGCAACACAGAAAGAAGAATTCTACTTAGTAAGGGTTATAATCCCTAAGCGCGGCCGAAGGCAGAAGCAAGTGCAACAGGTGGTAGACCTAACAAAGTGCATGTTTTAAATGGCTTGGAAGAAGCTGTTATTGCATTAATTGGATTGAGAACCAGAGCTTCAGGCATAGGAGCAGTTCTGGCTTGTGGTTCAACTATTCAACCAGAAGCTGACATAGATGCGCCCATGGTTACTATGCCCGACAGCTCCTCATACCTTTGTTAATCCATTGTCATAGCGCCCGCTTACTCTGCCGCTATATGTAATTGCAAATACATGAGAGTCCATAATTTCCCCCGAAATATGTAAAATTAACCAATTTTACAATAAACAAGCACATGAGTGTTTTTTTTTTAAATTCCTTTCCACTTTGTGTTCCTTCATTCAGCTATCTTCGAAAAACAACTGATAGCTGGCAATGCTGCACATGTTTCCGCAAGGGTTGCAGCATGTGTATTTTTCGTTTTTCGTAGCGTAGCTACGAATTACGAATTACGAAAATTCGGGTTCTAGAATAAGGGGGATGGGTTTATTGGAAAATACAGCGTGCCACCATAGAACTTGGAATAGAGGTAAATGAAATCAACCCAAAACCTATGAAAAATGGGGTTATATGAAAAGGATCTCGTAGCCAGCTACGAGAGCTAGTGGTATAAGCCATATAAACTAAAATTCTGGTGACGCATAGATACCTCTGGATTTACCTTGAATACTGAGAGGAGGCATTTTTCCAATGGAAATATGTACAGAAAAACGGCCGCGACACCTTCTGGAAAGTAACATGATCACAGGGTGTATCCTTAGAACCATGTTAAGCTAAACCTTGAGGGATTACATTACTATAAACAGTCAATTTTCACACAATTTAAAATGTACATGTGTATTTAAATATGTCATGAAAATTGTGTTGCTAGCTTCATTTTGCAAAAATGTTGCAAGCTTTTTCACAGCGTGAACAGAATACTACTTTGCTGAGGAAATGTTGTGGAATTCCACACTTATTTCACAGAAAGAAATTGTATATGCAATTTAACAGCTTTTTCACGTGAAATAGGAATAAGATACTATGCTTAAGAACAAAGATTTTAAAATCGACAAAAAATTAGTAAGAAAATTTGAAGGATTTTAGATATTGCGTATGGTAGCACGAAATGTCACAATCTGCTTAATTGTCAGGTTGTTAATATGGCGACGAAAAAGTGACAATGGAACTACCTTGTTTTTTGTATCATGCGCCGCCCTGTTCTCTACTGCTAATGAGTAGTAGAGGATGACGTATATTCTCTACCAGTAGAAAAATAATCGGTAGAGAAGAGTGACAGAAACGAGCTACTGGAGCCCTTCCGCAGGAATATAAGATAACTGATGCCTTTCTCACTCTGTCCTCAATATCAGGTTTCCCCAGGATCCAGTCATGCGAAATGTTGCATTGGAACCTTGTAATCTCTATTTAAAAAAAATATGCTGGAATTGACTCTGAGGCCGCTAGTAGCCGCTGTCTAGATTAGCTTGTGTGAGATTATACGGGATGTCCAGAAATCTAACCCCGCGCCTCTCTCAAGCAAGTCTTATACGACCACTATCCAGAGCAGAGGTGAACTAAACCCATCTTATGGGGTATCTCGTTTCGACTTATGCTTCCAACAGGCGCTGAGCCATTCAGCTTTAATATTTCTGTCGCAAAGCCAGTTGCATAGGACCCTCAATAGGTTGATTTCAACCCCAAGCTTATATAGTGATTTAACTATTGTTTCCGGCAAGACGTTGTTAAACGCTCGCACTCGATGGTGAGAAGGGGCCCTACTGCAAAATCTTTATGAATAAATGTTTCCTTTATCCACATTCTCATTGTATGCAGTGCGGCCTCCACAGACGTTCATGTATCGTAAGCAGAAATCCCCTTTTTTCATTCTTCTTTCATATAAAGCAAAAACGATGAGAGACTGATTGGCCTAAAGTCCTTACATTGGTTAAACAAGGGAGCTCTTTCCAGAGCCTTCAACCAACAAGGCACCAGGCATAGCCTTTTAAAATTGTGTATGAACGATATTATCCAGTTGCGGGTAGTTAAAGGGTTTCAACAAGTTTATCCGCACATGACAGGCGACAATTATCCAGCAAGTCGGAAAAGGTAATGAAACATTCGCACCTTGCCCCAATGGAGGCCTAGCCAAGGGAAGGTTTATAAGATAAGTGACCATCAAGGAGAAGCTTTAGTTCCTCGCCTCTCGGTTAGGCAAAGAGAGGATTCCACGGTCCTCCGCCTGAAGGGCACTCTGTCTTATGGAATCGCTTAGTTGGCATGACCGGACATGTTTATTCAGCGTGCCTTAGGAAAGTATCTGGTAAATAAAGTAATTAGGATATCATTCAAGAGTTTTAAAGAAAACACTTTTGGTGTTTGGTGTTTTTTTTTTTAATTTTCGAACTATCTTATATGTAGTGCGTGGTATTGCAGTTACCGTCAATCGACGAAATAATACACAATGTAAATTAAAAAATTAAAAAAAATCCTGCAACTTAGAACACATATGTCGTTCCAGTACAAGCCGTGACTCCAGTCGAGCAAAAAAGCTGCATGCTCGAAATTTTAAAACCACCACCACAAAGACCTTTGCCTTTTTGGCAATAAAATTTTTTCCTAATTTTTATGATACATACATACATAGATAGATATGAAAATTGCAGATACTACATAATTTCTCTTGAATATTTTCAGTACTTGGAGTTGCGCTTCAATCGTGGTACACGGCAACTACTGACTTTTGGCTTTATGTTTACTTTGTTTCTAATGCTGCCGGTTATCTTATTCATACCCTCTCTAGCTTTTTCACAAGGTTTGTACTTATATGCATATGTATATGTAAATATTAAAATTTTTCTAATGCCGCATTTCCACTATGCATTGAATGTGAAAATTTCTAACGACAAAGTTGTTTAACAAAAAATACCGGTATCATATAGAAAACAATTGTCATTAAAGGCTCAGCTATGCATACTTTGCACTGCACTGCATGGCATGTCGTTTTACTTAGAAATCAAAAATCAACAGACTTCTATATATGTAATGCTTTGGGTGCTTTGAGTAACCGCGTCACCGCGTACACCCGAAGCTCATTTAACAGACTGCTTATGTGACAACTCTCATGCAATGCCAAGTATGCATAACTGAGCCTCAAGTCTGTTTTCACATAGTCTTTTAATTGTTGTTTTAATTTTCCGGCATCCGGAACAGAAGTTTCGACTAATCCGTTTTTATAATTATGATGCAAAACTTTAAGCTCGAAAGGCCAGATATTCTGACATACATACATATGTACATACCTCAATTATTATCACTTACATACCTTTTTATTTTTCTCCAGTCACTGGCCTTAACATACATTTAATAAATGCTGTTATCTGCTCAATTTGTGTTATATACACAATGTTGGTAAGTTTTCGTTGAATACTTTTGTAATTATAAATTATAGAAAAATTCCAAAAATCCAGTTTTAAAAAGTTATTTTTTTGTCATTGACTCGATCTCTAATACAGAAACATGAATTTCACAATATTTATGAATATTTTTATAGGGTGGCATTAAAGCTGTTGTTTGGACAGATGTGGTACAGGCTGCCATTATGATCGGTTCCGTCATGCTGGTAGGAGTCTTGGGTGCGAAAAAAGTGGGCGGAGTGAATGAAGTGTTGAGAATAGCAGCCGAAGGAGGTCGTTTGAGTGTCGAGTAAGTTACATACAAATGTTACGTCCGAAAATATGATAATGTATCTATTTTCATATCAGTGATGGACATACATAAAAAAATTTGTATTTAAAGTACCTTGGTTGGATACTAAGTAGCCATATAAAAACTTGGAGGCTAAATACTTAAGTACTAAGGTATTTAGTAATTTCCAAATATGTAAGTGCTAAACGGTTCACGAAAAGAAAACATAATCGGTTATTTCTTTTTTTTCACCTTTTCAGAGATCGATCATATAATGAAATGAAATGTCATTTTCGGGATATTTTGAAACTCAAAAACTTTCCAGACTTTCTTTCAATTTCTTAAGATTTATTATTTTTGTGGGATTTTTCGTTGTTTTTTTAAGAATTTGGGCCCTTTTTCAGTATTTTTCTCAGTTTTTTTTTTTGTAGATTTGTCGGGACTTCTCAAAGTTTTGGGACCATTTCCTCCCTACTTGGTGGTTTTGTAAACGCGGGACTTTTTCAAGAAATTTTTGAATTTTTTTGGAATCTTGAAGAAATAATTCATGACTTTTCGGTATTTTTTCTGTTATATTTTTCAGAGATTTCTCGGAATTTTTCGGAGCTTTTCGCGGTTTCGTTACTATTTCGGGACTATATAATAATACAACCCAACGAAATTCTACACTAGTTCTTAAATAATTTGTTCCCTAGAATCAGATACTGACATTCAAATTATACAAATAGCTCTGGTTTTTTGAGATGCATATCTCAAAATGTCAAAAATCGTATTTTTTTGGAATTTTTTGAATTTTTGTAGAAAGATATAGACAAGGAATGGAATCTTTTGAAATCTTTTGGCAAAAAATTAAATCTGAAATATGTATTCGTCGTTCGACTTCCAGAGTAAAAAACATAAACCTTTAAAAGATGTTTTCAAAAATAGCAATTTGTTTTTTTTATCAAATTCATTAAAATTTTGTATTAGTACTCCTTTAGAAGCTCGATACGCCTCTCAGAAGTATAAAAAAAATGTATGTATGATTGTAAGTAAGCCTAATGTTTGCGGAACATATCGAGCCCTAACCGCCAAAAATATGTAAGTGACATTTTTTTTTAATTTTTCTTTTGGATGCAAAAATGTTCCTAGCGCATCCAGATATATTTCTGCATCAAAAATTTTGAAAAAAAAATGTCGCATTTAGGGCTCGATATAATTTTTGTTCTTGGCGTCGCATCATTATTCAACTACAAAAGTTCAAAAAATGGAAAAAATGCATTTTTAAACAAACTTTTAATCCCCAAATATCACTCGAAAACTCTGCCTCAAAATGTAGTTGCCCAGTGAAATAAATACTTACATACTAGTAGGTACTTGATTAAATACTTTGCCTTTAATAATCAATATTAAGTAAATACAATTTTGCCCATCACTGCCCCTTAAAAACATTCAAAAATATACAGATACAATTCACGACACGAATAAAGGCGCGCTAATGTTTTGACGGCAAAAAAACGACGCGCTTAAAAAAAAATTACGAAAAAAGACGCATAAAAACTGAGACGAAGAAAGACGCGTAAACATCGATTTATACCTGGCCAAGGACTGTCACTTCAGCATCATTCTCAAATAACTCTTTACGGAATGTACATACTATTACAACCGCAAACATAGTTGACCGCGAAAATAAGTTTACGCGTCTTTCTTCGCTGTCAACTTTGTTAAGAGTCTTTCTTTGTTGAAGTTTTTTTATGCGCCTGTTTTCGTGTCTAGTGACGATATATGTAATGTACAGAAAAAAAACTATTTGACTATCTAATTCCAGCTTCACCTTTGACATTCACACTCGCGCCACTATTTGGAATTGCTCCACCAGCGCCATTATTTTGTGGACTGCCTATGTGGGACTAAATCAGAGTTGCGTACAACGTATTGTGGCATTGCCATCACTTAGCCATGCGCGACATTCACTCATCATTTTCGGCGTTGGTTTCTTAGTGATAATGTTTTTCAATTGCTTCACGGGCATAAGTAATAGAAAAATTTATAATAAAATTTTTTTTTTTTTTTTTTATTTAATGTTCAAACTTGGTATGTACTTCTCCTCTTTTTTTTTGCTCTAGTCATGTATGCGCGCTATCACGACTGCGATCCAGTGCAGCAAGGCTACGTGCAGAAACCCGACAAAATGATGCCTTTCTTTGTGCAAGACATTGCCGGTCATCTCAAGGGTGTGCCAGGCGTATTCATCTCCTGCGTGTTTAGTGCCGCACTAAGCACAATGTCGGCTAATCTCAACGCATTAGCCGGCGTAGTCTATTTCGATTATATTAAGCCACATGTAAAGCACACCGAGAGGAAAGCTAATCTCATCATGCGCGCCTTTATATGCCTTTGTGGCGCATATAGCATCTTTGGCGGATTGGTTGTGGAGAAATTCTCTTCAATATTACAGGTCATATACTCAATAGGTGGCGTAACAATGGGTTCAGTATTTGGTGTATATTTGTTGGGCATGTTGGTGCCACAGGCGCATGGCAGGGTATGTAGCTTCAAACATTTGAAAAAAAAAAATAAACCTGCATTTTGTATATTTTCAGGCTGCCTTTTGGTCTGTCATCGCAAGCATGGTCGCCATGTTCGTGATTGTCATGGGCGCGCAGGGTCGTCTGCACTATAGTGCTTTACCCACCTCGGTGGAAAATTGTCCTACAGCAAACGCAACACTTTCGTCCAATTCTACATCTTTTTACACAACTGCCGCGACTGAAACTCCATCAACGAGTACTGCGACCAGTTTCAACATTTTTGATCTCTCTTTCAATTGGTACGTCATGGTGGGCAATTTTATTGTTTTTCTTGTTGCAATACCACTCAGTTATATTGTGCCGGCTGAGAAGGATTACAAATGGGATTTGAAACTATTGTCGCCTGTGGTGCATCCATTCGTCAAATATGAATTGACACAAACGGAGGAGTTGCCTGAACTTAAGCCAATTAATATTTAAAAAAAAATAGGTAGTAGTAAATGCTGATAGTAATTAAGAAGAAGTACAAATAAAAAAAATGTTCCAATTAAAAATAAATCAACCTCTTTAGGCACCGTCTAATGACACTATCCAACATGGAAATTTCATCTGCTTTAAGGCTAGCCATTTCATATTTTGGGTCGCTAAATTCGAATTTGAATTCAAAATTGCCCTATTACATCAGGCTCTTTAAATATACATACTAACCTAAAAATTCGGGTTTGGCCTACTTTCGAGGTTACTGCTGTGTGGAGTACAAGTGGCATTTTTAATAGAATCTTTATAAAAATATGTATACAATTTTTGAAGGGAAACTTATTATTTTTTAATCCAAAGGCAAACTTTCTAAATGCACTGAAGTTGTTTTATGCCACTGATGTACATTAGACCGTACCGCCTTACTAGGATGTACGGCGATTTTTTTTCGGTACAGTCTAGTGTACATAAATGTTTCATTGTATGAAAAATTTGGTCTTTTGGTATTTGGTTTTTCCAATAGGCTGAAATTTGCTTCAAGAGTATGCGAGTAAGTTCCAGTGCTCTACCTTGAACACTTCCAGATATATGTAGTATGAAAAATTCGGTTTGTATGAGAGGTGCCACGCCCCCTTTACATATCGAAATTTTTTCTAACCTATAACCATCCTTGGGACGTGAGCGACAGGTGTCCGAAATTTTAAAAAAAATCGGTTCAGGCATTCTCGAGCTTTGCGAACACAAAAAAAATCGGCTTTCAAAATATATGTATATTAGTATAGATATGTATAATGGTAGCCGTTTTCATAGTTCGGACTCAACTCAAAAAGCACTGGGTCAAATGTTTGGAGATTATAGCTTGCATATATTTATTCCTTGTATTATAGGCTCAGGAAAACTCACTAGTTGGCGCTGGAATCGAGTTATTCATAAATGTCGTATTCGCGAACCGATTTCATTCGAATTAAAAATGTGTGCTACCAATATGATGAAAAACACGCTTGCGAAAAATGGACTCGCTGGGTGGCGCTGAGGTTCTGGTTAAAATTCATAATGCGTATTCATTTCATGATAATCAATGCATCTGAAAAAAATTGACCTTATACAAAAAAGGGAAATATTTAGAAATCCTGTATGTCTGGTCAGCTTTGGCCCAATGTTTATGTTATACGAATTTACCGTTCAGATGGCTAAATTAAAGATGGAGTTTTATGCTTACAAATAACGCAAAATTATGTAAGTGGTCCTTTGAAGAAATTGCTCGGGGTGGCACTTAGCCAATGTACGGGAAAACTTTTCATCCTGTGAAACAGCAAGGATTCTTATGGGGCTTTCGCACGAGGCGATTTTTCAGGCAACTTTTGCGTTCAACTCACGCAGGGTTGCACGAAAAAGAAGTTGAATGGCTAGATGTTGGCTGGCGACCAACTTTGATGAAAGCGATTAGTTGAAAGGCCGTTCAACCAAAAGTAGAATGCAAAGTTAAACGATGCAAACGCCTTTGTATGGCAAATATTTTAATATTTTGATATTTTTAGCCATTAAATTTTTTTTTTCGTGCAACCCTGCGTGAGTTGAACGCAAAAGATGTCTGAAAAATCGCCTCGTGCGAAAGCCCCATTTGCCCTCCTATAACAGAAAACGGTCATCTATGCTCTGCAGTTTAGTTAAAAGGGCTTTAAATGGTTAGGCTAATATTCTTGGCCTATGTGTGAGGAGAATTATACTCTTAAGTTGTTTAAACCTAAACTAAGGATTTTTACTTTACAGCCCCTTTTTTGCTTTTCAACGCTATTGTTCGTTTTTTTTTCGTACGTTATTTTGATACTGTCAGCAGTAAACCCTTTAACGTTTGGAGAAGAGAACTCAAAATAAACGTTCAGCAGTCTTCTTCCTATAATTTTACTTTGTTTGAATTCCGAAAAGGCAACATGGTCCGAAAAAGAACATATCATAATCTGGCTACACTTAAAACCAAGTTCAGTGTGCCTTGACACTTTTGTCAACTAAAATTAATAGCAGAGTAAATATTTATTAGATTTTCACATGTTGTGGGGGTGTTAATCTTTTACACTTTGATAAACCCGTTCACCAACATTATTACTTACCAGCTTAAAAAGTTCACCGGTGTGTACCTACATGCGTACGTATCTACATTAAGGTGGTCCAAAAAAGAATTCGAAAAAGTAAAGTCGGAATTTTAATACTTTTACGCCATAGGATTGTTCTATACCGAAAAAATGTACCCCTTTCTTTTATTTTGTAATCCAAAAATATTTAGAGGTCGCTCAAAGTTTTCCATGTATATGTGTATGTATTTTATATGGAAAAAAAAACAATTTTCCGTAGAATTGGTATAGAACTCTTGAAAATCAAAAATTTTCGATCGGAAAACTCTGTTCCTCTTCAGGAGATTTCCAATAATAGTACCCAATTGTTTATTTAACAGATTTTTAATAGTAACTTTTTCATAAGTCACGCGAAAACCCAAAAAATTGCAATGGAGGGACCCATAAAAGTTCGTTAGTATTAAAAAATTTTTAAACAATTGGGTATTCTTTTTTTCATATAAAATACATGGAAAATTTTTAACGCTTTGAGCGAACACTTAATATATTTTTGATTTCAAAATAAAAGACTGGGGTTTATGTTTTTTTTTTTAATAGAAAAGTCCTAGGGAGTGAGAGCAGTAAAATTTTGAATTTACTTTTTTTTTTGTACGGCCCTAATGTACAAATGTTTGTACTACGTAGTATCATTTATCTATTATATATTAAAAAGTGTCTGAAGGAGGATTAAAATAAATGCCTACGACCATTGCACTTTGTTGCTCGTCAGATTTTATCTTATTTAAAATAATGGCATTTTCGTTTTTACAAAAAAGTTTGCCCTCTCATCGCCCTCTTCTTAGTGTTTGTGCGTAGAGGGCAAAGAGAAGATTGCATTTTTCGGTAGAAACGTAAGCCCCAATCTAGTGACTGCGGTTGAGCTTTAGCTGCCGGGTGCGTAAAATGTAACCGAATACGGAATTCTAAAGTCTCGAAAATGCGGAGGATAGAATTCCCCGAAGTCAACACCTCACCGTAACTCTGTGACTTTTGCTGAAGATAGAATTCAAAGAATTCAAGAATTTCAAATGAGGAACACTTTTAAATAGAAATGTGGTCACAAAATATTAAATTAAGAAAAGGATTTTATGTGTAGAAGCAACAATGACAAAAAAAAAACTTTTATTAAACTCTCGCCAAATTCAAATAATTCTAAGGCAATATTTAAATAGCTCAAATGTCGAGGAACTCAAAAAGTGGAATGTTGCCTTAAGTTCATACATACAAATTTTCTTTGGCGAAATTCTACACTCATACACTCTTGATTTTTTTTCTTCTCTCCAAAATTGGTGCAGGTAAAAAAATCGGTGATATTCTTGAAAATTGTGTAAAAACTATTACTATTAAATGATAAGTGCATTTTTTTGAAATCCAATATAACGGACACAGTTTTAAAAATGTATTGTATTCGCTCGAAACTTGTTACTCTGAGTTTTTTTGGGGGGTCTTACCATGAATTGTTAAAATTCAAAATGGCAGATAAATTTTTAATGATAATTCAAATGAGTAAAAAAAAAAACTTAAAAAGTCTAGATTATATTCGACCAAACTCAATAAACTTCTAAAAAAAAATCCAAATTTAACAAATACATGGTCAGATTCGAGCGAATTCAATACATTTTGAAAAATTTGTGGGTATGCATACCGTGGAGAAAACTCACTACTTATGTTCTAGTACACACGAATGTAGATATAAATTTATTAAGGGGATTCCCTTAAACTTAAACTGTGTAAAACTCGTAAGTTTACGGGGCTTTTATGGGAACGCCCCCTTTGCGAAATGGTGTAAGTAGGTGCATAAAGTGACTGCTTGACAAATCAACCAGGATTTTGTGAAGCAATTTTTGTTTCGTAGTATTTTCCATAACATCCCGCCATCTTGTCTCTATCACTCTTGGCTAAAATACAATTAAAAGTGCCGCAAATTAGCAGAAAACCTAAGTCAATAGAGTTAGTGGCTGAAATTCATTCATTTTATTCGCGTATTATGCTTTTCATTTATTTTCATTATTTTATCATACGTTTTAGTATAAAAATTTCGGCTCCTCGGCAACACTGAAGTTGCGCATCAAAAATTTGCCTCGTAAATTTACGAGGGGCTCGTTAATAGAGCTCCAAACAAATTTCGAAAGTTCTTTTACGTGGCTCGTAAATTTACGCGCTTTACGAGGTTTTTACGAGTGTAAGGGAAGACCCCTATTTTTTTTTTTTCCACATACTATGTGAAGTACATTAGTATCTATGTATTTAGTACATAAATATGAAATTTCGGCTTTCCTAGATAAGACTACATACATACATACATATGTATGCACATATGCATAAGTACTTATGTACGTATATACTTACATATGTATATCTGCTTATACCCAAGGATTTAGTAAGATAAGAATCCATTTTAATCAGATAAGCTGTGCAGTTATCAAGTATTTAAAGAAATCCTCCTACATAGCATACTTGAGTATATTTTAGCTGTTCGGAATCGCGACTAAACACGTCTGAGCAGCGAGCAGAAACGTAGCGCAGTGAAAGTGAATCTTACTAAACTCGGACACACGCGCGCGCGTACACAAAAGTTAAAGCAGGAATGTAGGCGAACGCGTACAAATAAAGGATATTGTGTGTTGTGGGTACAAGGATTAACTGCACGAAGAAATTTACAAATTGTGTTTAGTTTTCGAAATTATACAAAGTAAAAATCTTACAAAAATGACGACTACTAACACTTCTACTACAATTGCTGCTGTAATGGCAAGCATCTTGGATACAACAACTGTTGCCTCTTTGCCGGCTGGGCGTAGTTTTGTATTCGGCACCGCGGATTATATTGTCTTCGTGTTAATGTTGGTCGCCTCAGCTGCAGTTGGTGTATACTTCGGATTCTTTTCGAAATCGAAAAACACTACCGATGAGTATCTGATGGGAGGCAAACGGATGAAAACCATACCTATTGCTATATCCTTGATCGCGAGGTTAGTTTGAGAATATAGATTGTTCTACATACACATACATATGTACTTTAGACTGCATCACTCCAAATACAAAAAAACAAATCTGTACTGTGTTTCCATTGGAATTATACAATCTAATATATATTTAGACGCCCACCAAAATATTTCGGAAAAATATTAAGATTTACGTAAGCTGGAGCGATTTGAAAATACCCCCAAAAATGGAGTTTTTTATGAATAAAAATAGTTTCTTAGAGTTTTTTTTTTTTAAATCCCCTCAAATGACAGAACGGCTTAAGTTTACAAAATTCGCATAAAAATACTTTTTTAAGTTTCAACGGAATCGTAATAATGAGATTTTCGATGTTGTTCTTTACTTTGTTCAAAGGTTGAATTACGAAAAACTTGAATAACTGAACCAGACCAAATTAAGATTGAGCTTGAAATTGAAATTAAGATTAAGATTGATATTAAGATGAAGATAAAATTAAGATTCCAATTGAGATTAAGATTAAGATTTAGATTAAGGTTAAGATGGAAGAAAAATAAAATTAAGATTAAAATAATGTGGATCATTAAAACAAACATAAAGACAAAGACAAATTTTCAAATAAAACATTTAATATCTTACTTTAGTTAACAAAATTCACTGGTGAAATCGTGAAATTGTTGTGTTGTTTTGCGGAAGCCAATATAAGAATAACAGTCGATACAAGGAATGCTCAAAATAATTTTTTTTCTACTAAGTATATGGGGCGAATTCCTGTTTTCTAACGAATTGCAAATTTTTCAATTCTTACAAAAACCAATTTGTGTCACAATACCTCGAGAACTTATACTTTAAAAAAGTGTAAGTTGGGAATATTAGGTAGTGAATTTAAAAACTTTTAATTTTATACACATAACACTTCGTTTGACGGATCATTCAGGTATTAACTACCTCGACAATTGACCTTTTGTTTAATAATGTGTCGATGTGATGAAAAATGAATGACAGAAAGGAAATATTTGTAAATAACTATTTTTAAAAAGGGGTGCGTCGCCAATTTTTCGTGAACTTTATTGGCTGTAAACTTGTGATATTAATTGAAATGTATATAAGATCCATACAAAAAAGATCACCCTAGCCACTGGCTACAAAACATCAAACTCTTTTTTTCATAATTAGTTTATTTATGACCCAATTTTTGGATGTGTATCCTCATTGAAAGGTATGTTTGAGAGCTATGCATTTCTTTAAGATCATGGAAAACGTTATTGTTTAAAAAATGTAATATTTTATGGGACAATTCAGGTTACTAAAGCGTACTTAATAATGTACACATATTTTAGACTTTGCCGGAGATCCAGCACAGGTTCTAGGTAATAGCCCATTTCCACCAAGAGCTTCACTGCAGTTAAGTGCTCAGATAAGTTCCAATTAATTTCTTACTTTTGCTCTTTTGCCTTAATTTAATTTTACTTATTATTAGCGCAATTACCCCGTTCGAGTTGTAATCTCCTTTTTAAAATAGGCATAAACTGCAGTTAAAGCCTGGTGGAAATGAACTATAAATATTTACCAGCTTGTATTTAAAACGTTAATCTTACTTTGAACTGTGTGCACATGTTGAAAAAATTTTAACTTTCTTTTGCATTTTCTCTCTTTGCAGTCAACTGTCTGCCTTATCCATAACATCAGTTCCAGCCGAGAACTATGCATTTGGCATCAATCAAATATTTCTCATGCTTTCCATGTTCGTGGTAGCGCCATTGATATGCTACGTTATAACGCCAGTATTCTACGAGAATAATATATCCAACTGCTACGAGGTAATGTTTTTAACTTATTCCTCCTTCTTCTTTTTATTCGGATTCTTCTTTTCCTATCCATATTACATTGCCAAGTTTTCGTTTGTCCATCCAGTTTAAAATATAGTAAGATCAATCGATTCCTACCATCAAAAATAAATAAGGATGGGTTAAGGGCCCGCTTTGACAGTGTTATTCCCACAAGGAGAGATTTACTCAAAAAGCTGATTCTCTCTTTCATAACACTTGCTGCTGTTCCTCTCCGTTTTCCACCGTAAACCACAAGACCAGCCCCCTTCCGCGGAGGTGGTGGCAACATAGAGTCACATGGAAAATACGGAATAGCAACCGCAAACTATTTCTACACATTCTTGCCCCTGAAGCTCAACCTCGCAGCAGGCAAGGCCTTAAAACAGATTTTCAAAAGTTGTATCACTGTAAAATGTCCTGTAAAATCAAAAGTCCTCCGTCTGACCGAGATTTTATCACGCCACGCCCGCACTCCCAACGCAGCGTTAACACCCTTCCAAAAATCATTGTCTCATTTCAAGAAGCATTCAGTAAGGACAAAGCCAATCAAGCCCCTGAGGCCAAGGCGGTCATTGGCAGATAACTGCTTACTGTCAGAATAAAGAGAGAAGTCGATCCGTATACACAATAACTTGAGCAAAAAACGAAACGGTATTGAATCAGGTGGTAACCACGCATAACTTCCATATAGCGGTATTTTCCGCCAAAACCGGATCCAAATTGTTGGAAGTTGGAATGCGATGAATTTTTACATAAAATAATACAATTATGAAAAAATTCTGTATCTCAGTAGCCGCTTGACCAACAATTGTTGAAAATGTTTGAAATCGCATAATAACCACGCCCACCTCTCATATAACGGTAATTTACAGATATACGAAAACTGCGATAAATTAGTGACTACCGACGCCCTTTCACTCAAAATCGATGTTTTTGCAGTAAATCATAATTTTTTGGAAAACGGGCGTGGTATCGCCCACACACAGTGCCTCGTTGAGGGAGCCGATTTTGTCAATAGGGAGCGGGAAAACTGTTTTCTGAGCAAACTTTTTATTATTTAATCATGGGTATATATGTATATGCATCTCGATAACCGGTTCATCAATTTCTACCAAACTCGGTACAGTTATTGCACTTGGTACAAAATAGGAATTCGTTGAAAATTTTTGAAATCGTACTAAAATTTCACCCACTTCCCATATAATGAATACTTGATCCAGTAGAAGTTGTGCGCATATTAGGTTTGCTTGCCTAGGATCTACGATCGATATACCCATTTTTTTACTATTTACCCAATTTATTTTTATATTTTTTTCATTTTTAAATACCTTGTACGTAACCTGTCCTATCCTGAAATCTATCCATACATAAATTATGTATTACTATTCTCATATTGACATCATTTTAAACACAATTTTTTATGCTAATATTTGTATGTATATATTTTTACAGTATTTAGAGAAGCGTTACAACAAACTCACTCGACAGCTAGTCACCTGTACATTCATTTTGAATGCTTTCCTCCTGCTGCCCGTCGTTATTTTCATTCCATCAATGGCTTTCACTCAAGGTGCTTAGAAAATGTTTAGTTTTTTATGCATTTCTACATACATATGTATGTATAGGTACATGTCAAATCGGCCAATGGTTGGTTTTTGGCTAGAATGAATTTTCTAAAGTTATGCAAAATTCTAACTTTCACAATTTTGGGGATATTGAGGGCTATAAACAAAATTAAAAAAAAATCGAAAAATAAAAAAATTTTAGAATTTTGAAATTGAAAAAATCGAAAAAGCAAAAACTCATTAACATTTTTGGCACAGTCTTTTTATACAATACCTCCGACTGATCCTAAAAGATGCTGAAATTTTCAAGTAGGTGTTTTTTTTAAGATAGCAATTTTTTAACTTTGAACAAATTTAGTTTTGCTAAACAATTTTCATATAATTCTGATTTCTTTTTAATTTATAATTTGTTTTCAAAGTTCAGAAATTCATAACGTAAAATACCACCTTGATCTTTTAAGATCAGTAAGAGGTATTGTATAAAAAAGATTAGCCAAAAAATTATATACGTTTTTTTTTAATATATATTGATACATATAGTCCCAAATATCACTTTTAAAACCATTGTTGTATTTATAATAGTCTTTGAAATATTTAAAAAATAAACTTACACTAGTGAAATTTTGAACTTTCGGAAAAAACATTTTTTTTTTGCAGAACTCTTGGTTATATGATAAAATAAAAGTTCTAGCTTAAGTTCATCGAAATCAAAAATGGTCGATTCCAACCATTGGTCGAATTCACATGGACCGACAAATGCATATATGTACATATATAATTTGTATGGATGTACAGTGGCGAAAATATAAATTGCACTTTGTTATACTAAAATTGTAAAACTCTATACTGCAAAAAAGCTTGATAAAATGCCTCTTCCCTATTTACGTTCTCGCCACCGTATCTTGTGTATCTTGCTTGCTTTTTTTAAGTTAAAATTTTTTGTTCCTTTATAGTGACTGGAATGAATATTCATGTTGTCAATGCAGTTGTGTGCTCGATATGTGTTTTTTACACAATGCTAGTAAGTAAAGTTAACTGTTAATGCTGCCGATCTTCAAAATAATGCTTTGCCAATTTCCTGCCTTACATTTAATCATTACTTTTAGGGTGGCATTAAAGCCGTTGTATGGACTGATGTGCTACAAGGCGGCATTATGCTCTCATCTGTGGTGTTAGTGGGCATTTTGGGCACCTTTAAAACCGGAGGACTGACCAAAGTTTTTGAATATGCCTCAGAAGGTGGACGCATGGATGTAAAGTAAGTATCAAAGTAGGCAAATGAGAAATATGAAAGAGCATACATACTCAATAAAGGTAAACAACTAGACGAAGATGAAAGCGTTGATATGAGTAGGATTCCGCATCAGTGTGCGGAGGCCTAATATCATAGGTTTGATAGAGAATGTTCACTGCGACCTTGGGTCTATTGTGCCCTTAGAACTCTGGTGCATCCAGTATTTTTATACTCTATTTCTCACCTTTCCACAGCCTCTCTTTGGATCCACGCGTACGCATCACATTCTGGAATTCATTCATATGCGGCACCATGATGTGGACCGGTCATATTGGCCTTAATCAGAGTTGCGTCCAACGAATCGTCTCCTTGCCATCTTTGAAGCATGCGCAAAGGTAAGAAACAAAAGGTTTCTAATTGATAATTCTTAAATGTCTCATCATTTACGTGTAGAGCACTTTGGATAGCTGGCATTGGCTTTATTCTTGTGATGGGCTGGAACTGTTTCATCGGCATTGTGATGTACGCTTACTACCATGACTGTGACCCAATCAAAGCAGGCGTATGTATAGTACTTTTCTTCACTCCTGTCTTTCATACAACTATATATATACATTAGGGTGGTCCTTAAAATCAAATGAGCGATTTTTCTCAGTCTCACCCCTTCAATCGGTAATACCACGGTCACAGATATCACATACAAATTTTGGTCCCGATTGGAAATGGTTAAGTCGTATCGCACAGGGGCAAAAATTGAGACTCCTCTATAGAGACTCAAAAAATTAAAATAAATTTGTTTGCCAACTTATACCCAAAATCGATACTACCGTACTCGAAGATATCACATATAAATTTTGGTCCGATTGGAGTCGTTTAAGGCGTGTGGGGTCAAAGACCAGTTGCATCTAAGGGCTCAAAAATTAATTTTTTTTTTCATTCAATGCCCAAAATCGATACTACTAAAGTCTAGGTTATCACATATAAATTTTAGTTCCGATTGGAGTCGGTTAAGACGGATTCATAGGGTAATCTGATTTTTTTGACCCCTGACCCCTGTGTGCCACGCCTAAACCGACCCCCATCGGGGCCAAAATTTATATGTGATTTCTTCGTCTATAGTTGCATGGACGCAGGGATTGAGGCTTAGGTAGTCTGATGTAAAAATTTGTTTCCTACATTTGAGTACCACCCTAATGTACATATACATATATTCGTTTGACCTCTAGCTTGCTCCTCTCCTCTTTCATTAGCTGGTCAACAAGCCGGATAAAATGGTGCCATTCTTTGTGCAGGACATCATGGGTCACCTAATGGGCATGCCCGGCCTCTTCATTTCCTGCGTCTTTAGCGCTGCGCTCAGCTCCATGTCTGCCACGCTAAATTCCATGGCTGGTGTAGTTTATTTCGATTATATCCGTCCGCGCATGAAGGAGTACCACACAGAGGCGCGCGCCAATTTCATAATGAAATTAATTATTGTGGCAATGGGTTGCTATTGTGTGGCTGGCGGCGCGGTGGTGGAACATTTCGACTCAATCATGCAACTGGTCATAACCAGCACTGGCATCAACACCGGATCTGTGGTAGGCGTTTTTCTGTTGGGTATGCTGGTGCCACGCACCAATGGCAAGGTGAGTTGTTGCTACGTGTAAATGTCACTTAATGGAATGAGAATCTTATATGATCGTATGTTTTTCCGATGTCAAAGGTGGCGGTGGCTTCGATTATATTCAGTGTAGTAGGCATGTTTTGGATTATTATAATTGGTCAAATGCGTGCCAAAGAAGGTGCCGTACAATATAAGCCATTATCCAGCAGTATTGAGGGATGTGCGGCACACAATCTACAAGTGGTGATGGAATCTATGTAAGTTTAGTATATTTATGAAAAAAGTATATATGTGGAGTAAAGATCAGAGAATATAACACTCCGATATGGTGTTAAACTTTCGATCGTTATCGCGTAGACATCTTTTACATTAAGCAAAGTAGAATGGATAATTAGCGAAGTGGCACGAGTCCCAACTTAGCGCTCGCGAAATCAGCTGATCTAGTCTTAAAATATCATGAAATCGCGTCTATCTCTTCGGAATATGTCTAGGCTCGAGTTTAATGGAAACTGGATGGTGCATCGGGTATCTTATGATCAAAAGTCACCGATATCACTAGTGAAATCTAAGCAGCTGCAAAAAATAATGCTCAATTGATTCCGAACATCGTTCTTTTTGCAAGTACTTTCTTAGATCAGGAAGGCAGACAGCAATTTTCAGATTTCGAGACCGGTTTTTGTAGTTGAAGAACTTTTTATGTTTTTAAATATGCACTCTCTCTATGGTCGTCGCTGATTTTAACCTCACATTTCTCTGTATAAATCATATGAAAATCTTCGCTCCTTTTACGTCATTTGGTCAGACGTAAGTACGTCCAAGCCTCTCCAAATGGGCCTTACGTCTCTTACAACATGATATATTTTAGCTCGCATTTTCTGCTTCAGAGGCTATGTACCTGGTTGGGTGAGGAGTTTCTTGTACTAAACAGAACGTAATCTAGATATGTGATTATGGGTAGACGACATTACTCCGAGTTACGCAAAAATACTAGCAGCGAAGTTCATCTTACTTCGATTCAACCCTAGTTATATGTACATACTTGCATACAAACCGATCCTCAGATATTTTCCGGGCTACTTTTTCTAAACTGGTCGATAGCCATTAATCTACGGAATTCTACAATTACTATGGGTAGTACCAATTTTTTTTTTATTTCAATATCTTATTTTTATTCTCTCCAGTTCCACCACGAACGACCTTGCACTACAAATGCTCCCTCAGCATATCGAAGAGCCCAAAGTCACGACAGCTTTTGGTAGCAATCGAGAATTTTCCATTTATGAGATATCCTTTTATTGGTATAAGGTAATTGGAGTTCTACTCGTTTGGTTATTAGCCATTCCGCTCAGCTATATTTGGCGTCGCGATGAGGAGGAGAAATTCAATCCACATCTTTACTCGCCATTCATAAGACGTTTTCTTGGGAAACGCTTATCCGTCGAAATGGAAGAGCTACCATTGAAAACACCAATTCCAATGGATGAGCTGAAAAATGATCTTGAAACAACTATCTCAATGGCGGAGAAATAGATGAACCACAGTTGGAGATAATTTATGTTATTTTTAAGTTATAAACCACTACTGCGGCAATAAATAAGTAGTTTTATTACCTTAGACATACATATGTAATTACGAGTAAGAAAATAAATAAAATACATTTTAAATAATCACATAGAGTAGAACTCCCCAACCAGCTGTTCATTTAGAAATTTCTACATCAATTCAAAATGTAGAAATTAAAAAGCAACGGGGTTTTGGTTTTTGACGTTGTATCACGAAAAATAAGTGACGAATGTCGACGACTCAAATAATTCGCCCACCATCGTCTGAGTCTCTGGGAAATGAATGATTTACTTTAATTTTTTTGATTCTTTATGAACTTTAGTATGATACCATCAAGAAAACGGTTATCCAAACAAATACGCTCTAATTTTCTACCAGACAGCTACTTTCTCCTCATTAGCTCTCATCCAGTACTCCATGAACTTACAGGTTTTTACCCGAACTTGCAGGAAGTTACAGAAAGAAAGATCCCGTACTCTAAAATCCTGTAAATGAGAGCGATTTTTGGAGAGTTGTGTAGAGAATGAAGTTACAAGCAGTGATCGGACTCAAAAAA
>NW_023460452.1:0-10427 GCF_013731165.1 Rhagoletis pomonella | reverse complement strand
GGTCAAATTGTGCTTGTCATCTGCTGAAAAAAGGAATTTATTTTAACCTTAATAATAATGGCTTTAGCTGAAATTGCTGGCGTTGCAAACGCTCCATATATGCAAACAAACAATAATTCGTTGGGTTTGATGGAACAGGCATATAACCTTAGTAATCCCTATTGTCTTTTAGCACCACCGTCTAAAGGCGTGAGTATCCGAGGAGTTGATATTGAATTATGGATAACTTAATTTTGCACTTTTTTGTTTTTCGCCCTCACAGCCTGTCGATATTAAAGCAATGCATGCTGCAGGTGCCAAAACTGGCATAAAAATTGATTATGACCACGGTACCACTACCTTGGGATTCAAATACAAGGGCGGTGTTATTTTGGCAGTCGATTCTCGCGCAACAGGCGGCCAATTTATTGGTTCACAGGAAATGAAAAAGATTGTAGAAATTAATAAATATTTGCTGGGTACATTAGCTGGCGGTGCTGCCGATTGTGTTTATTGGGATCGCGTACTTTCGAAGGAGTGTCGTTTGCATGAGTTGCGAAATAAAAAACACATCTCGGTTGCTGCGGCAAGCAAAATCATGGCGAACATTGCACACGAATACAAAGGAATGGGGTTGAGCATGGGCATGATGTTGGCCGGTTATGATGATAAAGGTGCCGGTCTCTACTATGTCGATTCGGAAGGATCGCGTTCACCGGGTAATGTATTTTCCGTTGGAAGTGGTTCGATATTTGCATACGGTGTTCTTGATTCTGGTTATAAGTATGAGCTGGAAGATGAAGAGGCATACGATTTAGGTCGCCGTGCGATTTACCATGCCACATTCAGGGATGCTTATTCTGGTGGTATCGTTCGTGTGTACCATTTGAAAGAGGATGGTTGGATTAAAATATCGGAAGATGATTGCAAAGAACTACATTATAAATATGCAGCGGAGAAAAATAACTAAATTTAAATCTTTGTAAATTATATAGAAATACAATAAACATACTAAAATACACATTTTACAAACCGGAAGATTTGTATATCCGTTCACTTATCGACTTTAAACAAGAAAAAGAAAGGGTAAGCGATCACATTATTCCCAGAAGATAATTAAGGTAGACCCTCTTTAAAGTGAAGCCATTCTGAGAGGCTTACCGAAGAGGGGCTGAAAAAATTTATCAAATTGATCAAAATTTATTTTTTTATACAAAAAAAAACACCCTTCGAATTGAGACTTTCTTATGGTCTGATTATGGCAACTTAACGTAACTTACGGCTCTCACTTAAAAATTCGGTTAAATGGATGTTGTTTATAATTGAGCATCCGAAACTTAACGTAACCAAACAAAATTTTGTGAAAGTAAGCATTAAAAATCACAATAGTGATGCGGCGACTTTTGTGACTTTGTTAGAATAAGGGTGTATTAATTAATATAATATAAGGCTAAGGGCGAAGTAGAATATGTATGTAGATAAAAAAAGTATAAAGGCAAGTATAGAGAAAGTGTAAAGATGATAAACAGACAAAGGAAAAAAAAATTGAAGATTATGATATAAGGACCAGCTATGTTGTGTGTTCAGTTCACTTGGACCCAACTTACCATAATTATATCGCTTGAATTTCAACCACTGCACGAACACTAGCTGATGTCATTATTTGCCTGTCGCTGGATACACTTTACCAGTTTATGAACATTTATAAGCGGCATCGGAACAGCCTTTTAAGGTTTTTCTTATGCGACTTTCTAATTTTTTTCTTTTATAAATCTAAAATTTATCAAGTAGGACCTTTGGCATTGATGATGTGTATATGTACCTGCCAGCGTTTCCTCGCTTATTTGCTAACAATCTTTGAACCAGTACATATGTATTCGTATCTGGGGTGTAGAAGGTTGTCGAATGAAGTTTCAGTTTTTGGCGTATTATTATTTTATTGCTGCCAAACTTCGTCTCTCTTGACTGGAGCATTAAATGTATTCCATTCAATGTTTGCGCTTTACTCTATTAAATGGTCAATGCAAAATATGTACGCACACGCCAAACGATCAAAAAATTTTAACCGCTCATAGTTGTTCTTTTTTTGTCTCTTTTGTATATTTAAATTCTTTATTTACAAAAGAAAGAAATGTATATATAGTGTATACGTATAATTAAATTGTACAGATATCTTAAATGATAGGTTTTGTTTACAGCTAGACTAATATTTATATTTTTGTTTTGTTGCTGTTGATACCGTTAAGTAACACAAGACATATTTCTGGAAAAAGTGAGAACGCCAAATCCCATATAAGACAACGAAATTTGTTATTGATATTTTAGTGGTGTTTCTTTACTTTTAATTACACTCTACATACATTATTAGACTAATGCTTATACACATACAATGTTTAGAAAAAAAAACATTATGCGCTGCTGATAAATATTTATTGAGAATCTTAATACGCATACAATTATGAAAGCATGCAAAAGAAGAAGGGACCAAAACAAATGTGTACCGGTGCATGGAGTAATATAATATTCCTTTAATAATGCATATTGAATCGAACGAAATATTTTCTGCTTTTTTTTTGTGGAAACTTAATTCGGAAATAATGTAGCACTTATATATGTAGGTGAAGCATTCGAAAATATGTAACTGAAAATAAGTTAGGTCATTTTCCGTTCGACCCGCTGGCAGGTCGAAAAATGTCCGCTTTACTGCTTCCTGTAAAAAAAAAAAACTAAGCACATTTAGATATATCGCTCGTTTAATAATATAGAGATGTAAATCAAAATTATTGTTATCTGTTAACTTCCCAAATATGACGAAGATATGTGTACCCACTGTGTGAATTGATAAAACTTTGATTGCGATTTTCCACAAAATTGAAATTTTGAAATACATCGTTATATTATTAAACGAGCAATTTGAAAAAAAAAACAAAAATAAATATTTGATAGTTTTTTTGCTGCAAATTCAGTGATTTTAATTCAAAACCCCTATTTTCAGAAATGCAATTCTAACCTAAACCGGCCAGGTTTTGCCGTGTAAAACCTAAACTGTTAAATGGAAAGCAGGCAATATTTTTTTTCTTTAGAAATTCTGTTTAAGACTACTGGAAAAATTTTAAAACAATGGCTTTATGGCGAGTGCATACATTCTTTTTTTTTAAGTTTTCGAATATTTTTAATATCTTTGTCTCCAAAATTTAATTTTATAATTAATGTTAGTCTAATTTTATTATATTATTGCTCTTGATATTTAATCGCTTTAATATACAGCATTACTTATATTTTATTTATGTTGAAATTCAATTTTTTGCAGTAAATTTTAATTATATAAAATTTCCCACACACACACACGCACATCTGTCAATTGTTACATTTGTAGTTTCTTTCTTTTTTACTGATTATTTTTCTTTTTTTTATATAAAACGTACTGCATTATTTAGTAGAATTTGCAATAAAAACAATAAATGATTGTTTAGGTTTTTTGTTTATTGTTTTGCATGGTCATTATCATCTAAAATAGTTGTATTGTTTAGCTTTGCATATAATCATATATATAATATATTATTATACATTTTTTTTTTGTTTTCTGTTGTCCAATTAGAAAAAAAAATAAAATGTGTAGCGTGACATACATACTACGTATTAACTCTAATCCGTTGAAGGGCCTTCAATTTGGTTAATTGAATATTTGCCATGAAAAATAGAGAAAAGATCTAAAAAATAAAATGAAAATAGAAATAGAAATAAAACTAAACGTCTATTAAATTTAAATATTTCAGGCGGGTTGTGTGGTAGACATTCGTGCATAAAAATGGCTTGCCAACCAGGCAACTTCTTACTTCTCTGGATAATCCTTCCAGTTACAATTTTAAATTTTGTTGAATTTGTGTCCATATTGAGGTTGTTTTAACTGCATTTGTTGTTGCACGACGTGGCATTATAACTGTTGACTATTGTAGCAATAGCAATAGACGTTGATTTATGTCGCATTTACAAAATCGTTGTTACAGTTCCATCATTATTTGCATTATTTATCGATGGCGATACGACTTTTGGTACACCTGTGGTAACAAAATAGGGCGAGAGTTAACTAATAATTCAATTCAATTTTATAAAAAATCATTTACATAAATCATTTTGTGGTTTAGCAATATCATCATTATTGGTATTATTGACCCCGCTTTCTGTAGCGGCGGGATCGACGGCGACAGGGACTTCAATAGTCACTTCAGCTTTTGCGTTAGTTTCGATTTCATTTGCTGTATTTAACGCATTTGCGTTTGATTCTGCATTGCCCATATCACTAGCAGTCGGCGCTTGGACTGCTTCTTCCAATTTAGCGTCTTCCTTGTTGTCTACATTGTTGGTCTTGGTATCGGATTCCGAATCTGAGAGATTTATCTCAACAATGTTCGTTTCCTGAACTGATTGAATTTCAGTAATCGGCGCAACAGTTTTTATTGCTACGTTGATCGGTGCCGAAACTTCAGTTGAATTTTCAACTGCAACTGGTGGCACAGTTTCAATTAGCTCGACATCACTACTCTTTGAATTTGAATCGACTTCCATTGGTTCAGGAGTAAGTTGTTTTGGCACCGTTACTGGAGCTGATTCTTCGGTGGCTGGTTCTGCAGTTCCCTCTGTTACACTTTCAACTTTCGGTTCTTCTTCTGGTGTTGGCTCGGGGGCGCTGGACGCCGTCTCTATTGGTTCATCCGCAGGCAAAGAATCATCTGTTTCCATTGGTGTTTCTTTATCCTTCTGGGATACTGGTGCCGATTTTTCAGCTTCTTTACTGGCTGGTTGATCATCGCTCAGTTTTTCTTCGGAAATAGATTCTAGTTCAGCTTTAGTATCTGTTTTATCTTCCGACTTCTCCTCATTTGATACAGATGCCTTGGTTTCTTCTTTTTTATCATCGGTGGCTTTTTCCGCGTCCTCGGCAGGAGTAGATTCAACAGTTGGTTCGGACACATTTTCCTCTTTGTCATTGGATTTTTCTGAAGCTTCCTAAAAATGATTATGTGTTAGTATCACTTTCAATATTAATATTTGTTTTGTTTTGAAATATAGTTTCTTTACTTACTTGCTTCTTATTGGGCGTTTTAGACTTCTCAGGCGTATTAGCCGAGGATATATCGGCTGACCCTTTAGCCTCTTCTAAATCTTCTGATATGTCTATTTTTCGACCACGACCACGAACTCGAGATGGAGTGCTGCTGGCAGTAGCCGGCGAAGTACGTGCCTTTTTGGTGGGTGGCGGAGTTGAAACAGCTGTAGCTCGTGTTGGTGTACCACGTGCGCTTGAGCGGGTTCGTCGTCCACCCTCCAACTCCAAACTGCCACCCATATTCTTAACAAGTTCCTCGCTTTCCTTTTGTGCTCGTTCTATGAATGACATTCGCTTTGAAGGAGTGCGTTTTACCTATGAATAATGAGAAAATAGTTATGCTCACATTTTATTGATTAAAAGCCAACAATTTCGTAGGTATGTACAGATGCACATATAACAAAGCAAAATAAATCACATATATGTGTGACGTTTCATCTTATCAAATGCAAACAAGTTGTTAGAAATAGTCTGAAAAGACCATTGAAAAAAAAAAAAATAAAATAAAACATTTACGACCTGGGATGTGCCGGCACATAACTTGGTATAACATTGTGCCAGAGAAAGACAAAAATAAAACAAACAAAACCTACATGCGTAATCTAAAGATAAGATATATCACTAACAACAATTTGCCTTTATAGGTACATATTTGACATTTTGCTTTAGAAGGGTCGCGTGGAAAGAACAAAAGGTAGCGAAACAAACAAAACATTTTAAACATATTCGCATGCATGCATACAAACATACATATCGTAGTTTAAAGTACAAGACCGCGTATCAACAAAATGCAGAACCGCGTATCTAGATAATGCAAAACCGCGTAAGTGAAGTTGAATAAATTATTTTGTTGTGAATAAAAACACTCATATAATATGATCGATTCCTTTGCTGTGGACTGAAGGAATTGATTCCTATTCCTAATTACAATTCCTTGTAATCTGTAATTGGGAGTAATTTAATTCCTAAAAAAAATCAGCTGTGCAAATATTTCAAAAGGGGGGTCTTTTTTCATAAAGCAATCGCATTTCTGGATAGGATATTTCAGAACGAATATATAAGGATTGAGCCTGTGTGAGCAAAATGACGATACGCGGTTTCGTACTTTAAACGACGTTATGTACATATCGTCTTCAAAAGAGTCACAACTCAAAATTTGGCATTTTTGAGATTATGTGCTAAAAATGTACGCTAGGCTTTTATTTACCTTTCAGCAAAAGCTGAAGCAAATTTTTTTATAATTTGTTTAAAAAACAACTACGGTAAAGCCGCTCTTGCTCGTGTGATTATCATGTGCTAAGAAATAGTTTTTCGCATTTTCTGACAAACTTATTATTTTGAGTTGTGACTCTTTTGAAGACGGTGTGCGATATATTCAACAGAAGAGTGTGGACAACTTTGCAAAAGCAATTACTGCCGAACAAAATTTGTAGCGCGCGCAAATCTAAAAGAGAGAGAACAAATAGTCATCAAGTACAGCAAACCTCAAAAACACAACAAATACATAAAACGTTCGCGCAAGCAGCGAGCCACAGCGCACTGTTTCAACACGACGCCAATTGCGACGAGTGATCAATGTAGCGAGTGCAAACAGCGATATACACAAATCGAAAATGGAACAAATCAACTACCGTGAAACTTTTACGACACCGCGCGCAACGTGCGGTAGAGAAAATTGCAGCAGGAATATAAAAAAACATATTGAAATAAAAATAAATAGTATGCAAAAAAGCCAAGACTACGCTGCTACTGCATAAACTAATGAGCTCCATGTGCCCCAGCAGAGCACGACGCCGAAGGAAGTGGCAACACAAGACATTGCCTCAAATATAAACATGTATTTGTATGGAAAATTTTTAATTAGCGGGGTAAAAACGCGCGCTTTTTATGCCACGAAGAAAAATATATTGGCATGTTTTTGGCCATACATACATATATTTGCATGTACTGAAAAAGTTCAGATTATTCACAATTGTGAAACCAATTTTCCAGATGATTCGCCCCTGTATAGAACTTTGCGCAGTATACATGCTAGGTGAGATTTTATCGCATTACAGCGTTAATTATCAATCCCCCCGCTTGTTAACTCGTGAGCAGAAAGCACCGCATACAAATATGTACATTCAGAAGGGAAAATGCACCAAATGGCTGCCATACTTACGGGTGTCTTCTTTGTGCTTTCCACTTTTGGTGAAGATTCCGCCGCTTTGGTCTCCTCCGCAGCACTCGTGCCCGCATCCGCATCGCCGGCACCAGATTCAGCTTCAATGCTGTTGTTGACCACTTGCTTTTCAGTCGCAGCTAGCGTCTCTGTCTCGGCCGACACTGGAGTACTCGCTGTCTCTACCTCTGCTAGGGTCTGTTCGACTGGTACAGTATTCTGCTGGATTTCACTAATATTCTCAACCTCAGACATTGTTCTAATTTGTATTGTTTAACAAATTCTTATATTAAATTCAATACACAATATTCTATACTTGTAAAAAGATACACTTTTCGCTTTCTATTATATTCAGAGTATGTGATTCACGACGCAAACGACGAATTTTCCGATTCCGGAGCGCTTTTTTTCCACAATGTTTTTGCAAAAATTACTTAGAACTTTTAATATATCTTAATTGTCTACGCAACTTTTATGTATCGTTTTCACTTTTTTTGATAAAATTTTCTATCAATTATACACAAAAACATGTAAATTTCACGAAATTAATTTTCCACTTCACAACGTAACGCCGCGCATTCGTGTAGCTTTTTACTCGTTTCTTTTCAGCGAATAGATGTTGACCACAATGCCTACTCAGTGTTGCATTTTCAAGAGTGGTGTCATCGTCGAAGTTTGAATGCGTCGGTATTTTTTAAGAATTCCAAAAAATAACGTTTAATTTATATTAAATTTGCAAGGACAAATCCATTTCCGTGCTAAATACATAGGCTTTACAAAATGCCTTGAGGTACGTGCCTATTACAACGCTTTTATTTCATCGTTAAAATTGCCCCAAAAAATGGATTTGAAAAATTCAACAGAGTTTTAGGTTGGTAGCACTGCTGAATGAAAACAGGGTTGCACTTACAAGTCCATTTTGCACGTTACACTGGCCACCCAAGACGAACATGTGCGCGAGCTTTTGCCTAACGTGTTTTTTTATCTATGTGTTACTTAAATTTATTTATATTATACTTGTATGTAGGGAAGCAACGCTTCATATGACTCTGTCAACTCCACAAATCGTTCTACGAATAACTAAACCGTTCCCGATATTTGATAATTTCTATCAAAATATTAATAATCAAAAGAAAATATAGGAAATAAAAGAAAATCAAATATACATTAAAAAAATATATATTATGGACTATGTATGGAAAAAACCCATAAAAACAAATTTTTTGTCATATATTTTTATTGAGTCTCTTTTTCCACAAATATCATACACATATTCACGCAATATGTATATCAAACGAGATGTTTAACGTAAAGTAAAAATTTAAAAATTAATTATTACTGTGTGGCAAACGAACAAACGTTAAAAATATAAAAATCGATTGCAATATAAAAATAATTATAATAATGAAGTGCTAACGCTAGTTTTAGGGATGACCACACGACGAACAAACGATTTATCACAGTTAACAAAAGAAAATAACAAAGCATGCTCACTGAAAATCAACATGTTTTTGATGTTTGGCGAACATGCTCATGAACCGCCCCACAAACGACGAGCACACATGTACGTTGGAAATGCAGTAAAAATATTCTGCAATTCAGAATGGTGAAACGAATGTATTATATCGGCCTTGGTAATTCAGCTATGGAGATTTGCGACAGTTCTGGTATTGCATATTTCACGGGGCAAAACTTTGTTACCAGCTTATGAGCGAGCAATAAAATTTACCGGTTACAGGAGTACACAGAATGCGAAAAGGGTTTAAAAAATGACAGACCGGTTAAAAATTTTTGTTACCAGTGCAGAATAGTTAGATTAGGTTCACACAGAGAAACTTTTGTTACTATTTCCAGCAATTTATGTTTTGGTGTTGCACTTCGCGTTCACACAGAGAAATTCTTTTGTACACAATTGTTGTTGTCAGCCGTGAACGGCCAACTAGAATTAGTTAGTGCCCTTCCCCTTCCTCGCCACTTCCTCTCCCACAAGTAACGAGCTGCTGCGACAAAAGTTTCTCTGTCTGAACCTAGACTTAGAGACGGTAAGAAAGTTTAAAAATTGATGTTGAAGAGTAAAAGATCGATGTGTTTGGTTTTTTCAAAACATCGATACATCGATGTCAACATCGATGTTTTTCCCATCTCTAGTGCCGCATTGGGAAATGTCATTTAGGTTCTAAAAACGTAAACATCGTCCAGCACGTTCATTGATATTTATTTTTTTGTAATAAAAATTAATATTTCACTAATAGTTTTATATTAATCAGAGTAAAAATGGTTACCCAGGAACAAATAAAGTCCATAGGAGCTGTTTTGAATAGTAAAGACAGACCACTTAAGGAGCGTTTTCGTGCTTTATTTACATTGAAGAATCTTGGTGGCGCCGAAGCTATTGAAGAAATCAGCCGGGGTTTCGCGGATGACTCAGCATTGCTAAAGCACGAATTGGCCTACTGTCTGGGACAAATGCAGGACAGGAAAGCTATAAATGTCTTGACAAAAGTTCTTGCTGATACGACGCAGGAGCCAATGGTTCGCCACGAAGCCGGTGAAGCACTTGGCGCCATCGGTGTACCTGATGTCATACCGATATTAGAACAGTACAAAGAGGATCCTATAGTGGAAGTCGCAGAGACATGTTCAATTGCGCTCGATCGTGTGCGCTGGATACAAAGTGGTCAACAAGTAGATGATAACAATCCCTATGCATCAGTTGATCCCTCACCTCCAGCGGCTGGCATGAAAACAGTAAATGAATTGAAAGCAATTTACTTAAATCCAAAGAAGAGTTTATTTGAACGTTATCGCGCTATGTTCAGTCTTCGTAACCTGCGAACCACTGAAAGTGTTTTAGCCATTGCCGAGGGCTTGAAAGATTCCTCGGCGTTATTTCGACATGAGGTAGCATTTGTATTAGGCCAAATACAGGAGCCATGTAGTATTCCATACCTTAAAAACAACTTAGAAGATCAAAACGAGAATGAAATGGTACGTCATGAGTGTGCTGAGGCTTTAGGTGCAATCGCTACAGAGGAATGTATTGCTATATTAAACCGTTATGCGGAGGATGATCAACGCGTCGTGAAAGAGAGCTGTGAGATCGCTTTGGATATGTGCGAGTATGAGAATAGCCCCGAGTTTCAATATGCCGATGGTTTGAACAAAATTTGCTCATAGTTA
>NW_023460451.1:0-36486 GCF_013731165.1 Rhagoletis pomonella | reverse complement strand
ATCCCTAGATCGTATCAACTGCACTTTGAACAGAGAGAGAGGAAGGATCATTTGAAACACTCTTTGGACTGTGTTTGCCGGAACTGTCCTCGATTGTGATAGTTGGTGGTGTTTTAGAAGTAAACTTCACTTGCATTTCGTCAATGACATTAGTTTTTGAGCGCATCCGGATGACATTGTTGGAGTCAGCGCTGTTTGGACCTTGGTTTTTGCAATAGGTGTATTCGCGTATTCTTCCAGTAGAAGACACTCAACAGCAAATTTCTAATTAATTTTTATCTGTTCTCTCTCACGGATCAGCTATACAAAAATCTTGCAAGTTTTTGCAAATTTTGCGTTAGCGTGCTTTTTAGGATATTTTTCAATTTGAAAGATAATAAAAATTTTCATCATATATCGTGCATATAAATTTAAAAATCAGCACAATTTAAAATTTTTAGAGTTTTGATAGTTTTTAATTTCTGGAAGTTTCCCCTTTTTAATAACTTGAGTGGAATTCCAAAATTTTCTAAACTTTCAAAACTGTGAATTTGAGAAATTATAGTAAATCCCAATAATTCAATATAATGATGAATACTAGATTTATAGAATTTTTTTATTTTTAAAAATGTTGAGAATTGTAGGAATTCTAAGAAATTTTTTCTCCATCTGTGTCGCTCTCCTTGCCGCGGGGATGGGGCTTAAGTGGTACTATGGCGGCTGCTTCGGCAACCGTCATATCACCACGAACCAAGAGGGAAGCTAGTATGGTGACCTGATGCCGCTGTATCAACCTCGCCCGCTGGGTAAGTGTGATACTAGCCACTCTGGTTTCCATGCGAGATCACCGCACCGACGTCCTTATCCTTAATCCCTCCCCATCCCATTTTCCCTCCTCCCACCCTATAATCCTGACTGGGGAGTCTTTAACACACCGGCACCCAAAGATGATATACCACAGGCCTCGACGAGTACTGGACTGACGACCAGACAGTGTAGGAAATTCGGGGACGTCAGAAAGGCCACAGGTTTGAGTGGCGCAGGAGCCAAATGGTACCTGCGTTACTTAAACAAAGGCTTAACGTCTGAAGAGGCCAAGAAGAAAGTACTGGACCGGGAGAAGTCCAGTGACAGCACAGGCGTGGTTGCGTAAGCTAGTACTCCGGAGGGGAATCCGGAGAAAAAGGCACCCCTAGATCGGGAAAAACCCGGTGACAGTTAACGGGTGGTAGTCCTCCTGAAGGAAAGCCGGAGAAGAAGAAGAGCCGTCTTGAAACAGTGGCTCCAAAACCTAAGGCAGGGGCCAGGAAGCCGGGTGTTAGCTATGCTAGCGCCACTAAGCGCATTAGACTGGCAGTTCTGCCGAAGGCTTTCCCTGAGAGTACTCTCACTCGGGAGGATCAGGGAAAGATTGAGGACGCCATTGTGTAGGAGATGGGTAAGGTTTGGAGGTCAATACTCCAATTCGACGGCATCCACTTTCGGCCAGGCCTTATACTGGTCGACTGTTTGGATGCAGAATCAGCCGAATGGTTGCGCGAAATTGTCCCAAAACTGCCTGACTGGGATGGTGCGGAACTGACTACGTGCGATGGGGACAACATACCCAGGGTGCACGTAATCACTACGTACCTACCAAAAGCTGCAGGAGTGGACACGCAGAAACTGCTGAACCTCATTATAGCACAAAATGAGGGAATGCATACCGACCTATGGAAGGTTTATAGGAGCAATGATGAGAAGACGGGCAAACTGCTAACGATCGGGATTGACGACCGGTCGTTGGACGCTATCAAAAAGAAAAACTGCATCCTACGATACAGGTTTGGTAGTGCTCCAGTGCATGTGCACAAGGGCAGGGAACCGATGGCGAAGATAGTCAAGCCAGATACTCCACCAGGTGGTTCGGAATTACCGAAGGAGGTGGCTGAGATGGTAGCCGTGGAAGCAGCTAGGAGCGCGGTAGTAGAGGAAGTCAGTCTTTTACCTCATGAGATGGAGGGGATAGACGACTTCGACCTCGGGCTACTGACCATTTGTGCTGATGACGACTCGGAGAGAGCCACCTTGTCAGAGTTTGACGAAACTCTGACAACGGACGAAGACGATGAACGCCAATAACTGCGACGATGACCAGAACTAAGGTTGCACAAATAAATGTACACCATGCGAGGGCCGCGTCTGCGGTTATCGCTAGGGCAACCCTCAGGTCTACACTGGGAATAGTGCTGGTACAAGAACCCTGGGTCATCAGGGGCCAAATAAGAGGCTTGGCAGTAGAGAACAGGCAGGTAATTTGGGATACTAGGTGTACGAATCCTAGGGCGTGCTTGTTAATAACTAATAGCTTGAAACATATATGTCTTTCAGATTTCCTGTCGAGGGATCGAGTAGCGGTCCAAGTCCCAGTCAACATCAACGGGACCATCCAGGACATCGTAGCTGCATCGGGCTACTTCCCAGGAGATGACACGCACGCCGCACCAGAGCTTGTCACTAAACTGGTGAAGTACTGCGAGGCTAGGAAGCTACCCCTGATACTCGGGTGTGATGCAAATGCGCATAGCGAGGCATGGGGGAGCAGTGACACCAACCAAAGGGGTGAGTACCTTCTTGAATTTATCCTTAGAAATAAATTAGAAATCTTTAATGTTGGGAACATACCAACATTTGTGTCCCGCGCAAGGGAAGAGGTCCTTGATATTACCATAGGGAATACTCAAACGAAAGCGCTAGTGAAAGAGTGGAGAGTATCCAATGAACCCTCCATGTCAGATCATAGAATAATAAGGTTTGACATTGAAGCAACCCCTCCTATACATATAGTTTTAAGAAATCCCAGGAAGACAGACTGGGAGAAGTTCAAAGACAACCTGAGGTTGAATGTAGCACAACCTGGGCTAGGTCAGAAGATCAGGAACGAAAAAGAACTAGAATTCGCCACAAAGCGCTTCAATGAACTACTCATTGACGCATATGAAGACAGTTGTCCTATAAGTAAGGTACGTTCCTCCAGGGATGTACCCTGGTGAACAACAACTTAAGTAAACTCAGAACCAAAGTCCGGAAGCTGTTCAATCGAGCAAAACGAACCGGGGAGTGGTCAGAATACAGGAACTTCTGTGAAAGCATAGAAGATACTACGGAGGCAACAAGACTCTATAAGGTAATGGCAAAAAACGAACTGTATTTCGTCCGCAAATCTACGGAAGAGTGATGGGAGTTTCACTGGGAGCGAGGAGGAGAAGATCAAACTTCTCATAGATACTCACTTCCCAGGATCTACATCTTATTCCGAAACAGATCGGACTGAGCAGTGCAGTAAAATAAGCAGAGGAAACTGGTTAGTGGCTAAGGAAATATGCTCCGAGCCCCGGCTCAGGTGGGCGGTAAAAACCTTCAAACCACTGAAGTCACCGGGAGCGGATGGAATTTTCCCTGGCATGCTACAGCAGGGCTTAGAATGCGTGATTGGACCGCTATTAAAAATAATTAGAAGCAGCATAGCATTGGGTTATATACCAGATGCGTGGAGAAGAGCGAAGGTTATTTTCATCCCGAAGGTTGGGAAGAAGGACCCACTTCATCCAAAATCCTTCAGGCCGATCTGCCTGACCTCATTTGTATTAAAAGCTTTAGAAAAGGTAGTAGATAACTATGTAAGGACTACGGTCTTATTTAACTATCCACTGAATTCGCGCCAGCATGCATATTTGGCGGGCCGCTCTACTGAAACCGCCCAATACGCGCTGACATGCGCACATCAAGATAGCTTAGAAAATAAGGAGACTGCTATATGCGCTTTTCTGGACATCGAGGGGGGCGTTTGACAACACCTCACATGCTGCAATAAACAGTGCTTTGATTAGCAGGGGGGTAAACAATACCCTCGTAGCCTGGATTAATTGCATGCTCCGCACCAGAAGGGTAGAAATACAAACCTGTACGAATAATACAGTTGTTGCCGGAACAACAAGGGGCTGTCCACAGGGTGGAGTGTTATCTCCACTATTATGGAATATAGTCGTCGACGGACTGCTCCAAGAGCTAACAGATACTGGACTAACCTGCCAGGGGTATGCCGACGGCATTGTAATATTATGCAGGGGGAAATTCGAAAACACCCTGTGTGATAGAATCCAGCTAGGGCTGAACGTAACCAAAAAATGGTGTGCCAAAGTGGGGCTGAATGTAAATCCAGCAAAAACCACTATAGTACCATTCTCAAGGAAATACAAACTTGATAGTCTAAAAGCGATAAGGCTAGATGGAACCAACATCATGTACCAAAAAGAGGTTAAATTCCTAGGAGTAATACTAGATCAAAAACTACTCTGGAACGCACACGTAGAAGAAACTGCGAAGAAAGCTTTAAGATCATTTATGACGTGTAGGTCCATGGCAGGTAAGAGTTGGGGCTGCACACCAAAGATACTGAGATGGATCTATACGACAATAGTACGACCCATGGTAACCTATGGAGCCATCGTTTGGGCCGATAGAACTTCAAAACTTGGAGCAATCAAAGTGCTCTCCAAGATACAAAGGCTGGCATGTGTATGCATAACGGGAGCCATGAGAACCTGTCCAACCGCATCCTTGGAGGTTCTTTTAGATCTTACCCCTCTTCATATTTACATACAGACTCAGGCGAAAAGAGCTTTACTACGGATGACTGGTACCAATATCGGGGCAGCAGGGTGTCTTGGTCGTGGGAAGTTAGATATTCTTACGAATAAGTTCCCTGAAATTGCAATACCGAGGGATACCATGCATCCGAGGTTCAGCTTTACAAAGAGGTTTAAGACTGAACTGAGTAATAAGAAGAGCTGGGCAGGCATATCCGAGACATATCGGATAAACCAAAACATCATTACCTGGTACACTGATGGCTCATTGACCGACGAGGGTACCGGGGTAGGGGTAGTTGGACCGAGTATAAGATACTCGGAACCCATGGGGAAACATATGTCTATTTTCCAGGCTGAAACATACGCCATAGAAAGATGCGCGGACTTTAATATCAAGCGAAACTACCGGAATCAGAACATCGCGATCTTGACTGACAGCCAAGCGGCTATCAAGGCCCTCAAATCTCACCAGGTAACATCTAAACTGGTGATGGAGTGCCTCGACAAGCTGAATACTCTTGGTCTGACCAATCGGGTTTGGGTTCTCTGGATTCCGGGACATATTGGTATTAAAGGAAACGAGATTGCCGATAAACTAGCGAAGAAAGGTGCTTCAACCCCTTTCACCGGTCCAGAACCTTTCTGCGGCCTGGGAAAAGGGGCACTCTCTAAACTAGTTCGGCTAGAGGAAGAAGCTCAGAGGAATCACTACTGGGATAACCTACCAGGTCTAGAGCAGTCCAAAGCACTTTTAGGAACATATAACCTAAAACGCTTCAAGCAATTTATGAGCTTATCAAAGAATAACTTAAGAATTGTTACAGGAATCCTGACAGGACACTGCAGGCTGAACTATCACCTGACTACTGGGAATTTACTCGCATGAGCGATGCAGATTTTGCAGGATGGAAAACGAGACTGCACAGCACATCTTAGAAGAATGTCCTGCACTGATGCATAAACGCAAAAGACACCTGGGTGAACATTTGATAACCAAAGGCGAAGTGAAATCCGTAGACTTAGGTTCTATACTAAAGTTTCTCTCGGATGCTGGATTAATAGACACACTATAATCCATGAAGGGGGTAGAAGACAGAATGTTAGAGGCTGTGCACTGCGACCTTAGGTCTATTGTGCAGGGGGTACAATAGATCTTAAGGTCGCAGTGCTCTATCCCCAACAATAATAATAATAATAATAATAATAAGAAATTTTTTCTAAGTAAAAGTGTCGAATATACAAAATTGATCAAACGAAATTAAAAGTTTTCGAATGTTGATAACATTTTCATACTTCGTCGTTTTTGAAAATTTTAAAAATTTTCGTAGTTCTTGAAGATTCAAAAAATTTTTGGACGTTGATGTTTTCAAAATTTTCAAATAATTTAAAATTCTCAAACTTTGTTATATGAATACAAAATTTTGGAAAAGTTCAGAAAAGTGGAACAATTTTTTTACACACAAGTACATGAACATAAGAATTTTTCGACAATTTGTGTTGTTTCACATTTTTATATTCTAGGATGGATTTTAGACTAAGTAAAATTCTCAAAATTTTGGAAAATATAAAAATTTCTAAAATCTCAATAATTTTGTACATTTCAAAATATTCTCATTTTACCAAAATTTCTAGAAGCTCCCGGATTTCGATAATTTTTGAAATTTTGGAAATTATCCTAAAAATAAGAAATTTAATAATATTATAAAATTCAAAATTTTGGAACTTTCGTGGTTTTCTGAACCTGTGAAAATATTCAAACTAAGTACATAATTGAAAAAAATTTTGAAAATTCCCTAGGCCTACTTAAATAACATAATACTTCGAGCTTAGCACACAGCTAAAATTTCAAACTCAAGTGAAATTTGACATACTTTTTCCATGAATTAAAATTTTCAAAAGCATTCATTCATTAGGTTTGTTCCCCAAGCTTCTCGAAGTCATTTCGAGTTACATATACGCGCTCCGCAAGTAAGTTTTCGAGTTTCTTTGATATACTCTCACAGTTTGAACTTTGCCCGAGTTTTTCTACAAGTAGCTTGTGGGATTCTTGTAATGACATTTCCCCAATTTCCCCTACCTGGGTCCGCCACTGTAACAGATGGTTACCATTGGCCACAGTGCCTATTCACTACTTTTTGGTCCAATAAAAAACTATTTTTTTATAAATACATGCAAGCATACCGGTCTCTCATTGAGTTGATCTCGTTGGGTCTGAGCAGATGTATTCGATCCTTTATTTCCTACCTAAACACTAATTAAAATATATTTCGCCAGTAGTTGGACACACTATAGATTTGCATGCATACATACATACACCGGTGGGGCTATTCTCAAACAAGTTAGCGACAAATATCGCTATCTCAACAAGGGATGAACAAGTAGGTACAATTGTACCTTTTTCCGACGTTTGATGACTTAAAGGTACATTGGGTACAGTCAGTAGATTTTAGGTACAATTATTATTATTGACCCATTTCGCTTTTTGATTTTTGAAAATATATTTGAAATGCTTTCGAAGTTACTTACGGCAATTTGATTATTTTCTCTATACTTGTTGCACCTATTAAAAGGGATCGGATAAATTAGCAGACTTTTCGTGCTGGATAAAGAAGTATACTTCGCAAAGCGTGTTTTTTGTCTTTTTCGACAATATTTTCCAGTAGTCAAAATTAGACAAAAAAACGCTTCTCCGATTCCCATTAGACTATAGTCTATAGATATAGGCTCAGTTCAAAAAAAAAAACCTAATCATGTTTAAGTCCTTTCCTTTGTTCCATCCTTTGTATTCATGTTTTAAATAAAATTTATAGAAAAACTACAAATGAATGATGTAACTTTTTTTAGGTACAATCTGTCTCATTTATGTACATTTATTTTATGATATTAGGTACAATCTGAAATTTCCATTTTTCATCCCTGATCTCAACCTTACACCATTCATAACATACGGCCACTTGCGATAGCGATCCGAAAATTATCGCTAACCCGTTTTAGAATAGCCCCACTGGTCAGAAGAAAGGGGAGAAAAGCACATACTTTTCTTTAAGCCACCACACGTTCAACCGATATACATGCATATGTATGTATGTATGTATGTAAAAGTTTTAAAATGAAAATGTAATAGGAACACGTTTGAAAACACTAATGTATGTACATGCATGTGAATGTGCTCGCACTATTTGGATTTTGTGCGCTTGACCCACTATAAAATATGATGCAACGATTTGAAAACTTCAGTTATTTGGCTAGGTTGGATGGGGATTACAGACTGTAGCATAGGGTAAAATAAAACCAATTTGAACAAAAGTTGTTGTGCCTGCTTTTGTGTGTTATGCTGTAGCACCGACGTGAAAATTACCTCTGAAAAAGTGTAAACAAGTGAAAGCGAGTCGTTGCGTTAGCCCGGAAGTGTTTTCGCACAGCCGCCGCGTAACGAGCGAACAAAAGAAAACCGGCTATAAGTTGCGCAATGTTTTATACCGTTATATTTTTTACCGTTTTAGTTTTACTTTTTCTCTTTTGGGACGTTAAAAAGCCTCCGAAATTTCCACCAGGACCAAAATGGTATCCAATTGTCGGTTGTGCTCTGCAGATATCCGAATTGCGTTTGAAATGCGGCATGTTTTGCAAAGCGGTTGACGAATTGGCTAAGTACTACATAAATCCATACGGGTTATACGGACTTAAGATCGGCAAGGATAAGGTTGTGATCGCGTATTACAGCGACACCATAAACGAAATGATGACGAACGAAGATCTCGATGGCAAACCAGATGGTATTTTCTATAGAATGCGAACATTTAATTCGAAAAAGGGCATTTTGGTCACCGGCGAAGATCTGTGGGTGGATCAACGTCGTTTTATATTGCGGCATCTCAAGGATTTCGGCTTTTCCCGTGCAGGCATGGTGAGCATTATTCAACACGAAGCTTCCTTTCTGTTGGAAGATTTGAAGCAGCTTGTCGCCGAGCAGGGCGGTAAACGCGCCGAAGTATCAATGCACGATTTGTTTAAGGTAAACGTCTTGAACACCTTATGGTCCATGATGGCAAGCAAGCGGTACGATCGTAAAAGCGAAGAGATCACCGATCTACTCAATATGTTTTTTGAACTGTTTCAAAATGTGGACATGGTAGGCGCCCTATTCAGCCATTTTCCTCTCATTAGGTTTATTGCACCTAACTACTCGGGCTACAACGCATTTGTTGAGAATCATCACCGAATTTACGCCTTTCTACGTAAGGAAGTAAACAACCATCGCCTAACATACAAAAACTACGATATGCCACGTGATCTAATGGATAGTTATTTGCGTGAACTGGACAACCCAAGCCGTGGTGAGTTTTTCAGTGAAGAACAATTATTGGCCGTCTGTTTGGACATGTTTCTGGCTGGTTCGGAAACCACCAACAAGAGCTTGGGATTCACATATGGTGCGTAATCCAGAGATACAGGATAAGGCTTACAACGAAATACAAGAAATAATTGGCGTGCATCGTTTACCGGAGTGGAATGATCGCGCTAAGTTACCATACTGCGAAGCCATTGTTTTAGAAGCAGTACGAATGTTCATGGGCAATACTTTTGGCATACCTCATCGAGCTATACGTGATACACGACTAAGCGGTTTTACAATTCCTAAAGACACTATGGTGATCGCGTGTTTTCGAGGCATGCTTATGAATTCACACGATTTTCCTAATCCAAGCAAATTTGAGCCCGAACGTTATTTGATGGATGGAAAATTGAAAATTCCGGAGGCTTACAATCCCTTTGGTTTCGGGCGACACCGCTGCATGGGCGATATATTGGGGCGACAAAATCTTTTCATGTTCATAACAACCGTGTTGCAGCATTTTCAATTCATGCCAATACCAGGGGAAATGCCCGACGAGGAACCATTGGATGGTGCAACAGCAGCAGTAAAACCTTTCAGAGCGTACATATATTGTGCCTAGGCATATAGAAAGGAAAGTCTCATAAAATTAAACGCACACAAAAAGAAAGAGCCGGCACTTAGTGCTTTAATAAAAAGTGGGGCAATTGCTTTTATAGAACTATTTAGTACTTAAATAAAACAATTGCAATTGTAATCAAATTGTAGCTGTTTTTATTATAGATAAGAGGAAAGTCAAAATACACATTTTATATGATAACAAGGAATTTTCAGATATTGATGTTAATTTTGAAGTGAAACTTGGGAGTAAATTTCCAAATACAACTGAAATCCACACGGAAATGGTTGGGACGGAAACAAGTGCTACTTAAATGTATGCACATGGTATTAATTTAACAAAAACATGCTAATAAAAGGTTAAAAAAATACTTAGATAAAGACCAATACAAGAATGAAAGTAAAGGTGAGTGCATACATACATGAAGAAAAGGATAAGGGCAAAGGTAAAAATAAAAACGAAAACAAAGATGCGTAAAGATAAAGGCCAAAATGAGGATCAAGGTAAATTTAAACACTTTACTTTAAGAGCAATGGGGAAGGGGAATCTGTAGATGAGAAAATAATAAACATAAAAGTAAAAGTAGAGATACATGTATATTAAGAAAAAGATGAGGATGAGGGTACCGATAAAAGTAAAGATTAAAATAGAGGAAGAAAGATTTAAATAACGTTAATTATAACGAAAAGGATATAGATAGAGACACCGAGACTCAATCGGGGCACTATACAGGGATTTTAGAGATTTTCGGGACTAAGTCAGGATTTTCAAGACTATTCTGGGATTCTCGGAACTAAATCAGGATTTCCAAGCAGGGACGTGAACCAGATGAAATATTTGGTCGGTTCGGTTCGGCGGTTCGAACCGTTTTTGAACTTTTGAATTGGTTCGTCAACACGGTTTTTTGGTCTTTGAACCGAGGTTTCGGTTCCGTTCAACGGTTCGAAAAAAAAATTACGCGCAAGTTTAACAGGTCTATTCTGCACGTTACCGAAGATTTTATAACCGGAAAATTTTATTACCAAAAAATTTTACCAGTTCTTGAAACCGCGATTCTAGGTACGTTGGTAATGCAGTTAAAATATGCAGCAATTCAGCTATGAAGAATTGTGGAAATTCTTGCAGTGCATATTTCACGGGGTAATATTTTGTTACCAGCTTATGAGATGGTAACAAAATCTATCTGTTACAAGAGTACACAGAATGCGAAAAGGGTTTAAAAATTAAAGGAACTTTATTTACCGGTTACAAAATTTTTATTACCAGCGCAGAATAGACATGTACTTACAATCAAGTGTCAAATGCAACAACGCGCAAGGATAAGTGTCAAGTGTCTGTCAAATAAGATGGGTTGCCAAGGCGTATTTAACAAGGTGGTGTTAGCCGTATATAAGTAAAAAATTACACTAACAAATTGTACGCAGATATCCACACTGTCATTGGTATGAGTTACAACAAACACATCATTTTGACGTAATGCCCTCCACGGCGAAAAACTCAGCTGTCGCCCCAAGACCAGCTTGTTAAATACACCTTGTGGTTTGCCTTTACATTTGATATTGCCACATGGTTTCCACTGACGAAAAAAAATACTTACCATCTACTCGAAAAAAATCTACCAAATCTGGAAAATATCTACCAATAACTTTTTTATAGTTATTTTAATAAAAACTATTGTTTTGTTATATTTTTTAGTTATTTTAATTAAAACTATAGTTTATTTATTTTCTTAGTTATTTCAATAATAATTAAAATCGTTTTTAAGGAACTTTTTATTCAACTATTTATACGGTATTTGAGATCATATTAATGGCATATTCTCAGTTTCCTTCAACCAAGAGCGAAAGTGATGAAGCTGAAGGCAACAACGACAAACACAGTGATTCAAAAAAGCAATTGGTGACTTTTTTTTTAATATTCGCAATGTTTTTCAAGTAAAAATGGTTTGTTTCTTTAACTAAATCCATAAAAATCAAGGATTCAAACTACATATATATAACATTTAGAAAAATTCAACAAATTTTCGTCTAAATTTTGAGTTTTTTACTCTGAATTTTTAGAGCAATTTATGGTATGGAGTTTTATAGCAAATAATATTTGAGTATAGTCAACAATGTGCTGCTAAAAATTCCCATTGATTTTTTTTTAATTTTTTTGCCGCCATTTGTGGCTTTTTATACCCGAGCGCACTTGTGCACAAGGTTATTATAGCTTTCCTCACATAACGGTTGTTTGTAACAGGCAAAACGAATCGAGATAGTTATAAACAAATGTATACATAAATGATCAGAATGAAAAGAGAAATCGATTAAGCGGTGACTGTCTGTCCGTCCGTCTGTGCACACGATAACTCGAGTAAAAATTGAGATAAATATCTTAACGAAACTTTGTACGTGCACCTCTTTCGGGTGTAGGGCGGATGGTATTGAAAATGTTCAAAATCGGACAACAACCACGCCTACCTCCCATATAACGGTAATTTTCAGAAATACGGAAACTGCGATCAGGGTTGCCACTTCCGAAAATAAATATTTACCATCCACTTGAAAAAAATCTACCAAATCTGGAAAATATCTACCAATAACTTTTTTTAGTTCTTCTAACAAAAGTTATAGTTTTGTTCAATTTTTTCATTATTGCTATAAAAATTAAAATTATTTATTAATGAACTTTGTATTTAACTAATGATATGGTATTTGAGATCATATTAATGGCATCTTCTCGGTTTTTTTTTTCAATCGAAAGCGAAAGTGATGAAACTTAAGGCAACAACGAAGCATAATCATTTAAAAAAACTTCAACTGGAGTTATTATAGACAAATACATTGACTCATTGGTATTTTTCTAATATTTGCAATGTTGATCAAGTAAAATTTTTTTTTTTCTTTCGTATAAGAATGTTGTATTATTAACCAAACCCATACAAACCCATAAAAAAAATCGTCTAAATTTCGAGCTTTTTACTCTGAATTTTTACAATTTTGGGTATGCAGTTATATCGTCGTCGGTCTTTTGTTTTTTTTTTTTCATTTAATAATTGCCATTTATAAAAACTGGCCTTTAATTTTTAGTTTTTTTTGTGAACAATCATGGTGTGTATTTACATGCCTGTCCATTTTTTCTTTCTATCTATCATTTAAAATATTTAGGGAATCAAAAGGTGCTCAGGATTTCAGTAAAACGAGTTTTGATTGGAGTACGATTTGTTCACCTTTTATCGATATGTATGTATGGTAAAATACAGCTGCTCCGCTGGCTTGGCCATGTCGTTCGAATGGATACCGACGCTACAGCTCTGAAAGTATTCAACTCGGGGTTGGTGGTAGCAGGGGAAGAGGGAGGCCCCCACTGAGATTGAAAGACCAGGTGGAGAGGGACATGGCTTCACTTGGCAGAAAAGAAACGACTGGCGTGCTTTGTTGAACTCGGCCGAAATCGCTTAGGCGGTTACTGCGCCAAATAAGAAGAAGAAGAAGATGTATGTATATAAACCGTTTGAAAATTAATGCAATAACGTAGACAACACTTTTGGAAAACAATTTATAATATACATAAAGCTAACTTTAAGCTTAAATAGTCGGCAGCGTTGATCCGGATTAACTCGGACTTAATCCGGATCAACTGCAGTTAATTCCCGAGTTGATCCGGATCAACGCTGCCGTCTGTTTATGCTTTAAGACAAATAAAACGGGAACTAAACTTTTATTTAGTTTTCAAACAAAATAATTTAACAAAAATCTACCAAAATGAGAAAAAATTTACCTTTTTACCAACCCAAATTTTTTCTACCAATTTTGGTAATAATTTACCGAAGTGGTAACACTGACTGCGATACTTCAGTAACTGCTGAAGATTATTTACTCAAAATTGATATTTGCAATAAGTTTTAGACGAAAAATAAGAATATTATAAATGTTTGGAAAATGGGCGTAGCCACGCCCACTTATGGTTACAAGTGTATATCTTGGTAAAAGCTGCACCAATTTCTTCCAAACTTGGCACTTGTTAGCCTTGCTAACGGTCGAAAATTTTTAAAATCGGACAATAACCACGCCCACATCCATATAACGGTAATTTTGAGAAATACGAAATCTTCGATAAATCAGTAAATATTAAAGCTGATTTATTCAAAATTGATGTTTGCAACAATTCTTTACCAATACGTTTATAATAAAATTTTGGAAAATGGGCATGGCACCGCCCATTTATGATCCCATATGTATCTCGGTAACCGTTCTACGAATTTGTACCAAACTCGGTATGGTTATGGTGTTTGCCACATAAAAGCAAAACGTTGAAAATTATTGAAATCGGACTAAAATTGAGAGCGCTTTTCATATAACGGTTAGTTTCAGATATGCTTGAAACTTCAATATTTCGAAATTTAAGGACGCTAATTTACTCAGAATTGATACACCCCGGCTTACCATGTAGCGGTAGCTTTCGGAAAGGTGAAAATCATATATTTAATACTTGCGCCTGGTATTTAATGTTCGGCTCCGCCCGAACTTAGACTTTCTTACTTGTTTTATTTAACAATTTCCATTTATAAAAAATGGCGTTGATTTATCTTTTTTCCGAACAATCATAGTGCGTTTTCACACACCAATCAATTTTTTCTTTTTATTTAAATAATCATTTAAAATATTTAGGCAATCAAAAGCTCTCTGGGTTCCAGTAGTTTAGTTTTGAAAGGAGAACGATATGTTCGAGTTTTATCGATATACATACATTTATACGTATGTATGTGTATAAAAAGTGTGCAAAGAAATTTATAATGTAAAGATAACTACGAAAAATAAAGCGGGAACGAAAATTTCAACAAAAACTACCAAAATGGGAAAAACTCACCTTTTCACCAATCCAAATTTTTTCTAACAATTTTGGTAACAATTTACCAAAATGGCAATCCTGTATGTATTACCATATTTTACAAAAAGAAAAAACGAGTAAATTTATCTATTAAAAATTGGTCGAAACGAACCTTTAAACCTTTATGAATAGGGGTTCGATTTCGGTTCGGAAAATTTTTGGAAAATTTCGGTTCGGTTAATGGTTCAGTTAAATAATAGAAAAAAATCGGTCTTCCGGTTCAAAACCGATTCACGTCGCTGTTTCCAAGACTATTTCGGTATTCTCGGGACTGTATCAGGATTTTCAAGACTATTTCGGAATTTGCGCTATAATTATCGATCTTGTTATCGGCATAATAATTAATTTTGTTATCGATTTTTATTGAAACTTTTTATAGATTTATTATCGGCATTTTTGTCGTTTTTGTTATCCGTTTTTTATCAAATATGTATCAATATTTTCATCGAATTTGTTATCGATATTTTACTGTTGTTATTATCGATTAATTAATCGACATATTTACCGATTTACCGATATCTTTATCGGTATATTAACCGATACATTTATCGATATAATAGAACGCGTCAATAACGTTTTGAAAGTGTAACTTGGGTTTATTGCTGTCTAACGGTGTTTTTTATTTTACAAAAACAAAGTGAAGTTTCTGTTATTTTGGAGTATTCCCTACAGAATGGCAACAAAAAATAATGTGAAACTGTCTTTACGAATATGGACTTTCGCAGAGCCAAATAAGTCATTTGACCTAATGTGAGCTACGTAGAATAGCTGGTTGGTTCCGAAAATCGAGTAAATTTTTTCCTGTGGATGCGCAATTTATCTTTATTCAGCTAAAAATAGTGGTTCCACTTTAGAAATTGTACTGAAAATAAAAATAGGTTTTTTCGCTTGTAAAAAAATGTGGATGTTTTTTAAAGTAATGTTGAACAGTTTTGGGCAAGTTTTTCACATTGAATTTCTACAGCGTACGGTCCGTTAACAAGGAAAAAATTATAAAGATAAAAGAGTTTTTGTAATTTGGTTGTGATGAAGCCAAGCTACTAACAAAAAAAATCGATAGATAAATAAAACGGTTGTGTGGCAACTTTCATATAAACTCGAAAGTGTAAATGTTTAGTACAAAAGAAAAAAGGCTTTTTGACTTTTGGTAACTTTTTGGTATTCTTTTAAACACATTTTGGCAACATTTTTTCTAAGTGTGTGGCAATCATGGTTCCAGGTGACTTTTACTGTTTCGCCCTCGCTCCTCTCTCTCATGAGAGTAACTTTGTTATTTGACAGTTTTACAGGTTTTTACACGATATCTTGGAACACATTGGAAACGACGGGCTACGGACCACAGCTGTCAAAATATTTAAACACGTACTCTTATGTAGATAAATATTTTGGCGTCGACACAGCAACACTGCGACTAGCCAAAAATGTAGCTGTGGCCAGATTGGATCTATTTCCATTTTTCTAGCCATAGATAAGATTCTCCCTCTTCTTTCATGTCAAACTCAAACAAATTCATGATGTCGCTGCCGCGTTCAAAAAAATCATGTCGCCGTCGACAAGGCGTTTAGATTATGTAGACAAAACCTTAATGCCGTGTCGTGTGGTGATGTCGTTTTCGATGTGTTCAGAGCTGAAGTTATCTGGAACGCCACTAATGTCTTAAATTTAAGTGTGAAGTTTTACTCGCAACACATAACAAACGGATGAGAATAAAAGACAAATATGAATAATTGTATCATGGTGCTAATATCCTTTATTAGGTTTGTTCCACATGCCTTCCGTGCTGTTTCGGTAATTAGGGCGTGTCAAAAATGTGTCAACAAGTGCTGAAAGCTCCCAGAGCGTGAGGAACCCAAAAAACCACATTTCGTGTCCGAAATCAACAAATCAGCTTTAAACGATGATTTTATGTGTATTTATCTTATATGGCTAATAAAATTGGCAAATATGTACCTACATTTTTGAAACTTTAGGGCTATTTTTCATTTTTGTATTTTACAAAATTTGCCTTCGGACAAACGCTGTTATTTCAAATTGACTTCTTGCACATTTCTTCCTGGGAAAAAGACCGGGCTGTTTCAGGCACGAAGAAGAAGACATTTACGATCCAAAAGTGGAAGGTATTCGCTTTCAATTACCCATTTCCTACGTGAGGGTCTTTAAAAACTGTAACGCTTCGAATATATGGACATCAAAATAAAATTAAAGAATTTAAATGTTAAAAACTTAAAAAGCCACCGGCTTGTTCGATAAAAATTGCTGGTTTTTTCTCGAAGTAATGTTTAAATAATACAAACAGGCCATTCCATTGTGACTAGTGGGACATTTTACTCCAGAATGTGATCAATTGTGAATTTCAACTATGTCGTCGGAACTTATAGAACAGCGAAAGATATTTTGTTAATATAGAACGATAACTAGTGTATAAAATAGCTTTAACAAAAATACGAAACGATTTCTTAGTTTTATGTAACTATCATTTGAATGAATGTTACTGGTGGGACATTGAAAGGAACTGTATTTTACCCTTGTGCACTCAAAGAAGAATTTTAGCCAAAAAACTTAATTTTCACGAGCGGTGTATTTATGTTGTAAAATATGAATTATACGCTTTCGTTTTCAATAAAATTCAGGTTTATATAATCTTCACAAAAATACTAAACAATATTTAAAGTTGTGACTGGTGGGACATCTCCTTGCGACTCGTGAAAAGTAATTATGCATGAAATAAAAGTTTCCATAGACAAAAATTACAACTTCTATTGATTTTTTTAATATTTTCCCACAGATTAATGAAATGTAGTCATTTAAAAATAAGTTACTTCTGAAATAGAGATAATTAGGGCACATTTAAATTTATGTCGCTTTCCTCTTTTCAATGGAATGACCCAAACATGACTTCTGATGTAGTGCTTAACTACGTACGTATGACGACAGTTTTCTTTGTTACTAAAAGTAATTTAATGAATTTTTTAGTCCTTTTACTTGTGATTTACTCAAATGAAACATGATAATTTTAGCTGAAACATTTTAGCCGTTTTAAGTCGTTTTTTTTTACCAATGTAGCCGAAGAGGTAGCCGGATTTCAGCGAGCCCGAAAGAACAACTAGTACGTTGAGTAGTATTAAGAAGCTGCTCAGAAAAAAAGATGCCGCCTATAGGGCAACGCTGCGATCGGGCGCAACGCGAGCCATGTAGGTAGCTGAAGATGGAAGCGAGACGTATAAGGAAAGCTTAATGTGGAAAGTTGCAATCAAAACAGACAGCCAATGCATTCGCTACTCGACTCTCACACCTGCTCTCAGAGAGCACTCTTCAACAAACCGACATATGCGAGCAGTGGAACCACATTCACCGCTCATTAAGTACCGCCGCCGAAGAATTAGACGGATTTCAGCGAGCCCGAAAGAACAACTGGTACGATGAGGAGTGTCAGAAAGCTGCAGAGAAAAAAGATGCCGCCTACAGGACCACGCTGCGATCGGGCGCAACGAGCGCTATGTGAGACCACTCTATGGATCTGAAGAGGGAAACGAGACATATTTGCCGCAATAAGAAGAGAGAAGCCGAAATACGTGAGTAAGAAGAGCTTAAAATGGTGGCCGACAAGAAAAACGCCCGAAAATTTTACCGCAGAGTTTGGTGACTTACGCAAGGTTTTAAGATCAGGGCGAACTCTTGTAAGAACAAGAATGGCGACCTAGTGTCTGATGTCCAGAACGTACTTAAATTATGGAGGCAACACTTTTCCATCCCACTGAATGGTAGCAGCACTGAAAGCTATGGAGAAGACAAACCCTAGTCCCCAGTCGATGATGACGGAGTCGATGTTCACCACCTGACTATCAATTTGGAATTTAAGTGTTCTCTGCCCAATCCACAAGAAAGGCGACCCCGTCATTCGCGCCAACTACCGCGGAATCAGCCTTCTAAGCATCGGTTAGAAGGTTTTATGGACCGTATTGAGTGAAAGACTGAAGCCCGCACTCAACGAACTGATTGGGCCTTATCAGCGTGGCTTTAGACCTGAAAATCCACCAAAGACCAGGTATTCACAATACGACAAATCTTGGAAAAGACCCGCGGGAAACGGATCGACACTCACCATCTATTTGTCGACTTTAAAGCCGCTAAATGGAGCTGTCTATACGCCACGACATCAGAATTTGGCAATACCACCAGCTCCGTCAGAATTGGGAACGACCTCTCCGAGCCGTTTGCTATCAAAAGGGGTTTCAGACAAGGTGTCTCCCTTTCATGTGATTTCTTTAATCTGATGTTGGAGAAGATTATAAGAGCTGCAGAACTGAACCACTCAGGAACAATTTTTACAAGAGCGTGCAACTGCTGGCGTACACCGATGATATTGACATCATCGGTAACAAGAACCGCGAAGTCCGTTCTGCCTTTTCCAAGCTAGAAAGAAAGCAAGGCGATTGGGTCTGGTGGTCAACGAGGACAAGACGAAGTATCTCCTGTCATCAAAAAAAAAAACGGTCAGCGCATTCGCGCCTTGGCACCCACGTCAATGTTGACAGTTGTAATTTCGAGAAAGTGGAGAATTTCGTTTACTTGGGAACCAGAATTAACACCGATAATAATGTCAGCATAGAAATCCAACGCAGAATCAATCTTTCTAACAAGTGCTACTTTGGACTGAGTAGGCAATTCAGAAGTAAAGTCCTCTCTCGACGTACGAAAACCACAGTCTATAAGTCACTAATCATGCCCGTGGCGCAGAAGCATGGTCAATGAGGCGGCTTTTGGAGTATTCTAGAGAAAGATTTTGCGGAAGATTTACGCGCCTTTACACTTTGGCGACGGTGAGTACCGCAGACGATGGAATGCACCACACAGTGCAGTATCGTCTTATCGAAGCAGACATCGACCGCAGGCATACCACCCTAGAATGTCAGGGTATTGCTATCCGGTCACGTGATGTCGAGCTCGAAATATTTAACGTATATATACCCCCTGTCACCAGCTGCCCGGAAGATGTGTCGAACGGTCGTAGGGGAACACAATTGGCTGACCAGATAGACGATTCGACATTCTGCCTAATGAACGACGACGCACCCACCAGGATTATGGGCAGCTGCAGCATCTCGCCTGACATAACAGTTGTAAGCGCTGTCCTGATAAACAGCAAACACTGCGACCTTTGCTGATCTTGGCATCGAACCATCTGCCCATAATCATCTCGATTGATAAACCTGCCGACTTTGCTTCCGCGGACCTATATCAACTTTTATAATGCTGATGGGAAAGGCTTCGCGGAAGTTACTGAAATCACCTTTACTGCCTTACCCACGCCAACCGACTATTTCCCAACGAATAGTAGTATACAAATTAAGATCGGCAGCACTGAAAATAAGCATGCCAATCTTGTCAAAATTACAACAAACACGTCGCTACTGCCAACACCTTGTTATTATTCCACCATGATCATCGTCCATCTTATTGCTGTCCTGTATGCGCAATTTATGCTTTTGACATCTTCTTTGAAATTCATTGCAGCTTGTATTTGTTGTTGTATGCGCAGGCCTTCTAATGTTAGTCTCGCACTCTCTTCTCTATCTCTAATATTTTGGTGTTGTCGAAGTTAAAAGGTGTTCGCACAAGGCGATTTAGCGTTCAACTTTTGCTTTCAACTCAGGCATGGTTGCACGAAAAAAAAGTTGAATGGCTAAATGTTGGCTGGCGACCAACTTTGTTGAAAGCGATTAGTTGACAGGCCGTTCAACCAAAAGTAGAATTCAAATTTGAACAATGCAAACGCCTTTTTATGGCGAATAAATTGATATTTTCTTATATTTGGATATTTTTAGCCATTCAATTTTTTTTTTTCGTGCAACCCTGCGTGAGTTGAACACAAAAGTTGCCTGAAAAATTGCCCCGTGCGAAAGCCCTATTAGCCGAATGTCCGCTGTCTGTCAAGTGTTGCGCTGTAGTTGACAGCAATAAGGTGCAATAGAAAAACAGATGGACAATGATGCAGAAGAGTCATTTTATGTCACCGCGGCCACCTCTGCGCGTGACCTCCAAGGACTTGGATGAAAGTTGAAGAGATTGAAGGCTAGGTGACATGAATATACGTGCAGCATTTATTGCCAATATGCCGTAGGGTTGCCTATTTACACGGGATTTAAATTTTAACAAGACGTCATACATACATACCTTGCTTTAAAGAGCTGTATCTTGGAAACCTTTTAACGAAACTTAATGAAAAAAATTTTTTTTTCTTCCGTATTATTATAGGCTTTAATTGTATTTTTTTTTACATTAACGTGCAACGTATAAAAAACAAAAAAAAATTAAGTAAACCTTTTTTTTTAATTTTTTTTTAAGTTAAACAGAAGCTTCAAGATAGATTCGCAAAGCTACAATATATTCCAGGAACGCACAAATTGCATGCCTTTATGCCCAAAACACCAACAACTCTCATTGCAAAAGAATATTCGACCTCCAATGATAGCTTCAAGGTTAGTCCTTTTATTAAAACAAGAAAAAGGAAAGGTGTGTAAAAAAATAAACCTAATGGATAATAAAATTATAGTTAAAAAACCAACAACACGCTTTAATTACAATAAGAACTAAAATAAAAAAAAAAATTGTTTATTGACTTAAAGATTCGTTAAATAAGGATATGAAGTTCCCTAATTTGATGTTATTTAGGCTGAATTTCTTTATTCATTCTGAACGTTTGGAATAAACTTTTTTGTTTACTTATTCTTTAGAACGCTCCTGGTGATATGTTAACGTATATTTCAAACGCATTCTGTTTATTCAGGCTGTGAAATGGGATTATCCGGAATGTATAAAGAAACGCAGCCTTAAACTTTTAAACTAGCTTAATATAGGATTAAAGTAATTGGCACGTGGTCATAGTCGAAATAAAGTCCACTGAAAAGTTAGTTGCAGTTATTTTTTACAGGCATCCCTTTGGAAGCATACAGCACCCCATTGGTAGAGGGCTTCTGGTATACGAATTTGTTGTAACGTCAGGGGTTGAAGACTTGCTATAGCTGCTTGTCTCTTAAAATACCTCGAATCCTGTCGCAAGCAGATTTCCCATGTGAATTTGCAACAAAGTTCAATGCTGCCATTTCCTTAAAGGGATTTCAGACCCTTTAGTAAAGTTAATATGATTTATTCATATTGTTTTTGTTTTTTACACCCTTTTCCTCTTTCAAAAATATACAATTTCATAAAATTTCATTGTCAATTTATCATATTGCTCGAGCGTTAGACGATATAGAGTCCATACGCCTAAGTAGCCCATTACGCCCACTTGGGTACTTAAATTTGACATGATAGACAATGTTTTTATGTAAAAATACAAATTTTTTAAAATGCTATAATAAAAACAAATCAAAAAGAAAAATGTTTACTAAATTTTTTTTTTTATACGTTGCAGATTAATGTAAAAAATGTATAATTATAGCCCATAATAAGACGGAAGAAATATGTATATATTTTTTTTCATTAAGTTTCGTTAAAAGGTTTCCTAGATACGGCACTTTAAAGAAAGGTATGTATGACGTATTCTTAAAATTTAAGTCCCGTGTAAGAAGGCAACCCTACGTCATATCGGCAAAATATGCTGCACGTATATTTATGTCACCCAGACCTTCAATCTCTTCAACTTTCATCCAAATACTTAGAGGTCGCGCACAGAGGTGGCCGCGGTGACATGAAATGCCGCAGAAGTGAATGTAGTGAAGCGATTATTGTGCTTTTTTGTTTATTTTGTTCTTATTAATTTAAATGTAAGTGCTGTGGTTTTTATATATGTATGTATATATGCACCTTGTTAACTATGTTATATGTATGTATGTACACATATTTGATGGATTCAGAACGGTGTCATAAGTGTCGTATTGTTGTATGTCGTATACTTTAAAAGCTTAAATAAATGTTTAGAGAACCTGAAACCACAATCAACTATTTTTGAGCACTGCGAAAATTCATAATATGACTTTGATGGTACTTTGCGAAGCCCCGTAATATGTATATTTTTTAGGCGTTTAGAGTCGACGACATACAACTATATGACACTTACGACACCGTTGTGAATACCCCAATTATTAATTGTGATTTTAAGCCTAATTGTTTGTGTTTTTATACCCGAGCGCACTTGTGCACAAGGGTATTATAACTTTGTTCACATAACGGTTGTTTGTAACAGGCAAAACGAATCGAGATAGATATAGACAAATGTATACATAAATGATCAGAATGAAAAGAGAAATCGATTAAGCGGTGACTGTCTGTCCGTCCGTCCGTCCGTCCGTCCGTCCGTCCGCCTGTGCACACGATAACTCGAGTAAAAATTGAGATATCTTAACGAAACTTGGTACGTGAACTTCTTTTGGGCGTGGGACAGATGGTATTGAAAATGGGCGAAATCGGATAATAACCACGCCTACCTCCCATATAACGGTAATTTTAAGAAATACGAAAACTGCGATATTTTAGTAACTACTGAAGCTAATTCACTCAAAATTGATACTTACAATGAGTTTCAGACGGAAAACATGAATATTATAAATTTTTAGAAAATGGGCGTAGCCACGCCCACTTATGGTTACATGTGTATATCTTGGTAACCGCTGCACCAATTTCTTCCAAAGTTAGCACAGTTGTTGGCCTTAGTACAGCTTACTAAATGGCTGAAAATTTTAAAAATCGGACAATAACCACGCCTACCTCCCATATAACGGTAATTTTCAGAAAAACGAAAACTGCGATATTTTAGTAACTACTGAAGATAATTCACTCAAAATTGATATTTGCAATGAGTTTTAGACGAAAAATAAGAATATTACAAAATTTTGGCAAATGGGCGTAGCCACGCCCACTTATGGTTACATGTGTATATCTTGGTAACCGCTACACCAATTTCTTCCAAACTTGGCACAGTTGTTGGTCCTGATACAGCATACCAACTGGCCGAAAATTTCTAAAATCGGACAATAACCACGCCCACATCCCATAAAACGGTAATTTCGAGAAATACAAAATCTTCGATAAATCAGTAAATATTGAAGCTAATTTATTCAAAATTGATGATTGCTACAATTCTTTACCAAGAAATACGTTTATGACAAAATTTTGGAAAATGGGCGTAGCACCGCCCACTTGTGATCACATATATGTATCTCGCTAACCGTTCTAGCAATTTGTACCAAGCTCGGTATGGTTATTGTGCTTGCCACATAAAAGCAAACCGTTGAAAATTGTTGAAATCGGACTAAAATTGAGGCCGCTTTTCATATAACGGTAAATTTCAGATATGCTTGAAACTGCAATATTTCGAAATTTAAGGACGCTAATTTACTTAAAATGTATACACCCCGGCTTATCATGTAGCGGTAGCTTTCGGAAAGGTGGAAAACATATATTTAATACTTGCGCCGGGTATTTAATGTTCGGCTCCGCCCGAACTTAGACTTTCTTACTTGTTATACTTTGTTTCAAATAGACTCCCTGATGAAGGCGTAAAAGACGATGAAACTTTGTTTTGCTTTTTATTAACAGGCCGTAAAGCTCCAAAAATCAGCTTATATAAGGAATTCGAAATTTTGGTCCTAGAAAAACAACAACGTAAATAAGCAATATTCAAAATTATTTTATTTTATTGCAGATGCATTCAACACAAATTTTACAAACAAAGCGTGTTATTTATTAAAGCAAAAGAACGGTTTGAAATTCACATTCGAATCCCATTAGAGTTCAACATTAGAATTCGATTAGAGAATTCATATTTTCTCGAGTCGAGAATTATGTCCCATTTTTGTTGAGATCGCTATGATTCTCCATAGTTTTTCGTGTCGTTCTCTAACGTTTGAGATTGGAGAATGTGGCTTGTTCTCCAATCATTCTCACAAATACATTAGCGCACACAAGGGGTGGGTTTTGGGGTTCAAACCCACCCTAAAGCTAATAACCTCAAATACAATATGTATCTTAAAGCTAAGAATCCAGCTCTCAAGGAAATTATAAGAAATATTTATTATAATTTCCGTTGCTTGAAAAAGCGCGAAAATATACGAGCTTTTTTTTCTTGAGAGCTGCAAATTGATTTAAGAAATTTTGGTAGAAGAATATTTCTTTTCCATTTCTCGTCCGTCGTTTTATATGAATTTTTCGTTTTTCTTGAGAGTTCAGTTAATTTTTTCGGTATTTGAAATATTAAAAAAATTTAGCAATTGTGAAAAATCACCATCTCTATCGAAAACCAGAAATCAAAAAATGAACATAGAAGTGCAAAAATTCATGGAATCAATAAATTTATTTTTACTGACTCTTTTTTAAAATTTTTGATTAGGTACTTTTGAAAGTTGAGCGCATCTTGAGTTTATAGAACTTTTTATTAAACAAGTAGTTTTTAAGGAAAGAACACAACCAACTTCAATTCTCATATTCAAAATTAGGGGTACCGTTAATTTCTTCATGATCCAATCATCGGATCTCTAAAACAAATAACGGGACGAACCTTGAGGTACTATCTTTCTAATAAAAAAAGGATTATTGAAAAAGGTTCACGTGGTCCAAAGTTATGTATTCCGGCGAGATGATAACCTCCCTTTTTTTTGAAGTCGATTAAAAGAGTTTGAGTTCTGTTTATCCGTAAATAAAGTGCAGTTTATGAATTTTAAAACGTTTATTTATTTATTACATACTGTACATAAAACTTGCCAAATGTATTTTAAAGAGGGTATTATCTGAAGCAAATTTTCAGTATTTTCCGGTGATATATCTTCAGAAATATAAAACCCCCCCTAAAATATATTCCTGGGTGCGCCCCTGCACAAATATATAACATTCCTACAGCTTTTAAATGGGCAACTCATTTTTTCTTTTTATAATTTATTAAAATTATTGATTTTAATACCCGAGCGCTCTTGTGCACAAGGGTATATTCACTTTGTTCACATAACGGTTGTTTGTAACAGCCTAAAGGAATCGAGATAGATAAGGGCAAATGTATACATAAATGATCAGAATGAATAGAGAAGTAGATTATGCTATGTCTGTCTGTCCGTCCCTCCGTCCGTGTACACGATAACTCGAGCAAAAAATGAGATATCTCAACGAAATTTGGAACGTAGGTTGCCTCTTATCCAAGGTAGGTGGCTATTGAAAATGGACGAAATCGGACTGTAACCACGCCCCATAGCAAGCAGCGAAATTTTGAATCAAATACAGTAACAAGATAACGGGTGATTTTTTTGAGGTTAGGATTTTCATGCATTAGTATTTGACAGATCACGTGGGATTTCAGACATGGTGTCAAAGAGAAAGATGCTCAGTATGCTTTGAAATTTCATCATGAATAGACTTACTAACGAGCAACGCTTGCAAATCATTGAATTTTATTACCAAAATCAGTGTTCGGTTCGAAATGTGAAAATCCGCTTTTTTATCGACAAATTTTGTTCAGCGATGAGGCTCATTTCTGGTTGAATGGCTTCGTAAATAAGCAAAATTGCCGCATTTGGAGTGAAGAGCAACCAGAAGCCGTTCAAGAACTGCCCATGCATCCCGAAAAATGCACTGTTTGGTGTGGTTTGTACGCTGGTGGAATCATTGGACCGTATTTTTTCAAAGATGCTGTTGGACGTAACGTTACGGTGAATGGCGATCGCTATCGTTCGATGCTAACAAACTTTTTGTTGCCAAAAATGGAAGAACTGAACTTGGTTGACATGTGGTTTCAACAAGATGGCGCTACATGCCACACAGCTCGCGATTCTATGGCCATTTTGAGGGAAAACTTCGGAGAACAATTCATCTCAAGAAATGGACCGGTAAGTTGGCCACCAAGATCATGCGATTTGACGCCTTTAGACTATTTTTTTGTGGGGCTACGTCAAGTCTAAAGTCTACAGAAATAAGCCAGCAACTATTCCAGCTTTGGAAGACAACATTTCCGAAGAAATTCGGGCTATTCCGGCCGAAATGCTCGAAAAAGTTGCCCAAAATTGGACTTTCCGAATGGACCACCTAAGACGCAGCCGCGGTCAACATTTAAATGAAATTATCTTCAAAAAGTAAATGTCATGGACCAATCTAACGTTTCAAATAAAGAACCGATGAGATTTTGCAAATTTTATGCGTTTTTTTTTAAAAAAAAAGTTATCAAGCTCTTAAAAAATCACCCGTTACATAAAAAAAAAATGAAGTGAGCGAGATGAGAGGAATGAGAGAAATATGTAGCAATTCCAACAACAGAACAGCTAGCACAGCCGCATTTATCTTGCTATGCTTTTTTGCAAAATATGTGCATGGGTCCAGACGTTGCATACTTTGCATAGGAAATGCTGTTTTCCATGTATTTTGTTGTTGTGTGTTTGCAAGTTATACAATCCGAGCAATCCGTGATACGTGCAACGGCTTTGCAAGATTTCGAGAATACCCTTATGAGGGGTCCACCTATCCCCTATCCACCTGTCCCCTATGAGGGGGGTGTTTTGTTGTTGTGTGTTTGCTGCAAGTTATACAATCCGTGCTATGTGCAACGGCTTTGCAAGATTTCGAGAATTAATATTATGAATTTTTGCAAAATGTGTGTTGTGATGAAAGGTTGTATCTCACTAGCCGCTTCACCAATCTTTATCAAACTCGGTACGAGCCATGCTTGGGGTGTATCTAACAAATCTGTTGAAAATCTTAGAAAGCCGACAACGGCCACGCCCACCTCCCAAGTAACGATAATTTACACAAACACGGAAACTGCAATAAATCAGTAACTACTGAAACTAATTCAGTAAAAACCGATGATTGCAATAACCACTTAGCAGAAAATTAGATTATCACAAATTTTTGGATATTGGGCGTGGCGCCACTCACTTATGACCACAAATGGGTATCTCGGTAACGGAGTGATCAAACTCGGTCCACGTAATAACCGTGGTACCGAAAAGGCAATTCGTTGAAAATAATTCAAATCGGACTAAAATTACACCCGCTTCCCGTATAACGGTAAATTTCGGAAATACGTAAACTAAGATATTTCAACAACTGGCGCTAATTTACCCCAAGTTAATACTTACAACCTCTTAACAATGAATAAAATGTTTATAGACTTTAAGGAATTGGGTGTGGCACCGCCCACTTGGTTCAATTATTTCATTAAGTCTAACTCGGCATATTATCGAAAACATTTGAAATCGAGAAAACCTTCTCTGCTTTTCATGCAAAGGATTTAAAGCTATTGCGTGAAACTTTTTCAAAGGCAGTCGAAAAATTATGTTTTTGGAGCTGGAAGCTTGATTTTGATGGAGCTGTCATAATGCCAGCAAAAGTTAAATGGTTAGCATGGGCACTGAAATCATTGAGTGAAACTACCTTCTGTTTTTTTATCATGATACCAGGTGTAGTAATAAGAGCGAGGAGAAATGTTTGACACCATTTTATTCGAAAATCTGCTTTTCAAAATTTCTAGAAGATAGCCGAATGTCAAGAAAATTAAGAAAATAAAGCGAGAAAGCTTCTTTATTACTACACCTCTTTAGAATTTCTCCATGGTATTAAACATTCGGTTTTCTTATAGAAATTTTTAAAGGCAAATTTTAAAATAAGATATTGTCAAACCTTTCTTATCGCTCTAATTACACCAGCTGTTATAATTTCACCATGGTTAAATACTAATACCTCTCCCACGACAGCCGGTTCTACGTACCGGAATGACACATTCCCACCACGCCGCCGCCAACAACTCCAGGTTCCTCCTACAATCTGCACGGTATGTCAGACCAGGATATTCCGTAATGTGACATCAGTAAAGTGCAACACCTGCCTTGGCTGGTGCCACTTTAGGGCATGCTCAGGTCTGCGCACCACGCGAGATTGGACGAGGAACTTCGAGGGCCCATGTTGCGCTGCCTGGTCGCAGACCTCAACTGCGACGCCTCCTGCCACTACCACAGGGCGGCAACCACCTCAGCAGCGCACACAGCCAACTGCGGCTCGACCACACACATCCCTCACACCCCGCATAACCACACGTCTCCCGAACCACATGAAGCTCCTTCAATTTAACTGTAACGGGCTTCAGAGCAAGTTCGGGGAGATAACCGTCTTCATGGGAAGGCATGGCATATTGATAGCTGCGGTCCAAGAGACGAAGTTGCACAGCAATTCAACACTGTTGAATTATGCCGGGTACAACGTGCACCGTCGAGATCGCGAGCGGGATAATGGTGGAGGCTTAGCGTTCATTACGCACCACACCGTGCAGTATCGTCTTATCGAAGCAGACATCGACCGCAGGGATACCACCCTAGAATGCTAGGGCATTGCTATCCGGTCAGGCGATGTTGAGCTCGAAATATTTAACGTTTATATACCCCCTGCCACCTGTTGCCCGGTAGGATATCACCCTGACATAGGTGCGCTCCTCAGAGGTGAAAACCGTATAGTAGTAGGCGACTTTAATGCGCACCACGATCTTTGGCACTCAAGCCTGTCGAACGATCGTAGGGGAACTGACTTGACTGAGCAGATAGACGATTCGACATTCCGCACAATGAACGACGACGCACCCACCAGGATTATGGGCAGCTGCTGCAGCTCACCAGACATAACAATAGTCAGCGCTGGTCTGATAAACAGCATATCATGGCGACCTATGCTGACTTTGGCATCAGACCACCTGCCCATAGTCATCTCGATCGATAAACCAACCGACTTTGCTTCCGCGGAGGACCGAACATATATCAACTTTTCAAAAGCTGATTGGAAAGGCTTCGCGGAATTTACTGAAAACACCTTCGCTGCCCTCCCCACACCAACCGACGTCCACCTTGGTGAACGTAAGTTCCGCAGGGCTGTCACCGCTGCTGCAGCCCGCTTCGTACCGGCAGGATGCATCACCGACCCACGCCCAAATTTCCCTGCTGAAGCGGCTGTTCTAGCCGACGAGCGTGACAGCCTTCGTCAAGCCGATCCCGGAGATCCCCGTATCAGGGATCTCAACGCGGAGATTCGGCAACTAGTAAACGTACATAAGCGGAAGAAGTGGGAAGAGCATCTGAAGACCTGCAACTTCACCTCTGGTGTGAGTAAGCTTTGGTCAACCGTGATTTCACTGTCCAATCCGACGAAGCACGACGACAGAGTCGAAATTTCTTTCGGCGACCATGCTTCGTCGGACCCGGAGCGATGCGCGAGCTATTTTAGCCGGCAGTTTATACTGCATCCTCCGGTGGACAAAGCCAAGCGTCGAGTGACCAGAAGGCTGCACAAACTGCCAACAACCTGTGCCCCCCTTGCTTTCACTTGCGGTGAAGTTCAGGTGGCCATCGGGAAGGCGAAAGCCTCCAAAGCCATGGGTCCCGACGGAATATGCATGCTGATGCTGAAAAATTTGGGTCCTGCGGGGGTAGCGTACCTAACGGAGGTCCTCAATTTGTCCATGGCCACTCTCATCATCCCAGACATCTGGAAGGTGGGGAGAGTGGTCTCACTGCTCAAACCGGGGAAACCTGCCAACATAGAACATTCTTATCGTCCGATAACACTCCTTTCCCCGGTAGCGAAGACACTCGAGGCCTTGCTACTCCCGTATTTCACAAACCACTTGACCCCAGCGAAGCATCAGCATGGTTTCCGAAAGTGCACAGTACAACAACAGCACTTAACGCCATAAACACTCAGATAACTCGTGGCCTTAACCGTAAAGGTCCCTGTGAGAGAACGATTCTAGTAGCGTTGGACCTGTCAAAGGCTTTTGACACTGTCAGCCATTCCACGCTACTAGAAGATATAGAGGCTTCCTCTCTCCCACAGAGGCTCAAACGGTGGTCGGCAAATTATCTAAATGGTCGACACTCGTCGGTAATGTTTAGAGACAAATCGAGCAAACTTAGGAAAATAAAACAGGGGGTTCCACAGGGTAGTGTCCTTCCCCCACTACTGTTTAACTTTTACATTTCAATGCTCCCTCAACCACCAGAGGGAGTCTCGATTGTCTCTTACGCCGACGATTGCTCGATCATGGCGACTGGGAATGGAATTGATGACCTGTGTTCGAAAGTAAACGGATATCTCTCTGAACTTTCTCGCTTCTTCACTGCAAAGTGTCTAGCCCTCTCCCCTACGAAATCCTCTGCGTCCCTTTTTTACAACCTGGACGAACGAGGTCAGGCTACCGCTAGGAATTCACGTCGATGACACACCAATTCCGACGGTGAATAATCCTAAAATTCTCGGAGTAACATTCGACAGCCTGCTCTCCTTCTCCGCGCACGCAACCGCTATTGTCAATAAAGTACAGAGCCGCAACAAGGTCCTCAAGTCGCTAGCCGGCAGTACTTGGGGCAAAGACAAATAAACGTTGCTGGCAACATACAAGGCAATAGGCCGGCCGGTTTTAAACTACGCAGCACCAGTGTGGTCGCCGGAGACTAGTAGGACGCAGTGGACGAAGCTACATACGGTACAAAATACAGCACTAAGGACAGCGACCGGATGCCTCCTGATGTCACCAGAACACCACCTCCACGATGAGGCGAAAATGCTCCCAATTAGGGAGCACAACACGATGCTCTGCAAGCAGTTTCTTGCTGGGAGCCACAGATGTGGCCACCCAAATAGACAGCTGCTTGCAGAGGAGCCCTCGCCGAGGCACGTCAGGAGGCATCTATATGAACTGACGGACGAAGTCCAGAGGTTCATTAAGCAACCTCTAGACCCGTCAGCTCACAGACAGACCCTGAACGGCATTCACAGGGACGCAGTCTCGAGTTATGTAGACTCAAGACCTGTGAATGCCGTTCTAGGCACACAAACACCGGACATTGACGCGACGGAGCTCCATCTGCCTCGGGAGACCAGGACAACAATAGCCCAACTTCGCTCTGGCTACTGCAGCAGGCTAAATTCCTACCTGAGTAGGTTAAATGCGGATGTGCCGAACGAATGTCCGGCATGCGGAGAGACCCCTCATGACTCGAAACATCTCTTCGCATGCCCGGAAAACCCCACAACCCTAACGGCGTCGTCCCTATGGACCGACCCCATAGAGGCTGCACGCTAGTGGAACTCGACGACAACGACTGAGATATCAGCCGATCTGGGCGGGGTTGTTGTAGCCGCTACAACAACAACAACAACTAATACCTCTGGACCCGTCAGCATACCGACAGGCCCTGAACGGCATTCACAGGGAGTCAGTCTCGAGTTATGTAGACTCCAGACCTGTGAATGCCGTTCTAGGCACACAACCACCGGACATTGACGAGACAGAGCTTCATCTGCCTCGGAAGACAAGAACCACAATAGCCCAACTTCGCTCTGGCTACTGCAGCAGGTTAAACTCATACCTGAGCAGAATAAACGCGGATGTGCCAAATGAGTGTCCGGCATGCGGAGAGACCCCTCACGACTTGAAATATTTCTTCGCATGCCCGGAAAACCCGACAGCTCTAACGGCTTTGTCCCTGTGGACCGACCCTATGGAGGCTGCACGCTTCTTAGGGCCGATCTGGGCGGAGTTGTTGTAGCCGCTACAATAACAACAACAACAACAACAACTAAGATTTTTTAATGGGATGGAAAGAAATTAAAAGTTGAATTTAAGAATAAAGTACACAACTTAAAAATTGTAACATTGAAAAAAACGTTCAGATAATCACTTTCCATTTTATGATATTTCGTGTTACTACGTTTATTCATAGAATTTTTTAACGTTTACGAAAAATTCCCTATATTCACGCTAAATTATTTTAAATATTTTTTATTTGTTACAAAATGGGTTTCGACTTAAGCTATTTTAGATGAAAGTTCAGATTTAGTTTTTGTAAAAGCTGCATTATCATGATTTTATATTTTATTGATAGATTTTTTAGTTTTATCTAAGCACTACATATACATAATTTACTGTAAAGAGTATATTGTTTCTGTGACTTAACTCCAATATTTCCCTCTCATATATTTTCATTTGTCATAAGTATGGGAAGCGTTAAAAATCGTGTATATTTACGTAAGTATGTATTATCGTATGACATGGTCAATTCTATCATTAAATGAAAGTTATTGTTCCCTACTGGTATGAATATGAAAGTTATCATTCTAATGTCTGCGGTAACTGAAGTCGGGTAGTTGTTTAGCACAGCATATCGCCACTATGAAAAGCACCCCGAAAAAAAAAGTTTAATTTTGCCGTCTGCCGTGGCACAGAACTCATTGTTTGTTCATTACGAAAACGTTTCTCGATTTGAAATGCTTGCGGAACAGTTATGAGCGGCAATAAAAACCATAGCGAATAGTTCAAACCGTATACTACAAATACGCTGTACGGCGTAAATAGCAACAATGCATATAAAACATGCGATGCAGTGCGTCCGATGACTATTGCTAACGTCACAATCCCTGCTTTACGGTCATTTTCAGCGTCGCGAGTATTATTACTATGTAGTATAGCCTCGGCATTTAGTGCCAGAGGAATAGCATAGTATATTGTGGTCCAGTCCACATGACCTGTTTGTGACATAAACGCAAACAATACTGACAATGGTCCGAAGAGTATCAAAATTACAACATCTCCAAGGGCAATATATTTGAAACCAATTCCACCAGTGTAAAGAAAACTGGACGATAGACCGCCGAAATAAATTAACGCCAGGTGTTCCATTTTAGCTGGACTCAGAAAGGCTAAGCAGATGAAGCCGCCGCAACCAGCCATGTACAAAATTGCTCCCAATGAGACAACCTACAAATTAAGAAAATATATTAAATTGACTTAAAGAAATCACCTCTCAATGTACATACAGTGCCGGACAAATTTACAAGGTTCTAACAAAAACCAAATATATAAACTCAAATTTCAAACCTTGTACAAAAATTACGGAAATTCTGCAAAATTTCATTCAAATTGCAACTTTTTATTTAAAATTTTTTGGAAAAGTTTTGGTATGCGGTTTTATAGCCCTTTATATTTCAATTTGTTTACAATGTTCAACCAATCGCGCTGACTTTTAATATTTTTTTTTATGGTTACGGCTTTTGCTGTTTTTTTATGTAACAATTTAGATATTACACACAATTAATCCACAAATGCCCTAACCAACAAATTTTTTATTTTACAGAAGTAAAAAACAGTATAAAAAGAGTAGCAAAAACAAGTAGTGCATTTTCAAAAGTGGCATATAACTCCATTGTTTTTGGTACTACTACTTAAAATTTTTATTTAAGATGTGTTTTATACATCCTACCAAAATCTGTTAAAAATGCAGTTTCGAAAAGTGTTGGCTAAGGCCGTTGTGAATACAAACTGGCTTTGATTTTTGAAATTTTGTCAGCAGTGGTATTCTGACAATCGCTTCGCAAAATTTTGTCGCCAAAATTCTCTAGATTAAAAGCAGTGGGGACTAAAAGTATTCAAGATGGAATAACACGTGCAATGTGTAATCAGCCAAATCTGGGAGCATGGGGAAATATAACTACATAGATGTTGCGTGTTGTTAGGGGCGTCTGCTATCCTTTTGGATTTTTGGCGATCAAAATTAGCGATAGCAATGTTGGAATCCGGTTGCAGATAAGCATGCGAAAATAAAACTATTATATGGAAAATTTAAATACATATCGTCGTTTAAAGTACAAAACCGCGTATCAACAAAATGCAAAATCGCGTATCAAGATAATGCAAAACGTGAGGTTGCATAAAAGCGTATGAAGTGGCATAAATTATTTTCTAGAGAGTAAAAACATTCATATTTCAAAATGGTTCTCTTTTTAATAAAGCAATCGCATTTCTGGCTAGTATATTTCAGGACGAATAGATCCAATTTTCGGCAGCCAATGTCAGTTACACGGTTTTGTACTTTAAGCGACGATATGTATCTCTAAGAGATAGGATAGAATACTGAAAACCTAAAACGTACCGCGATTGAGCTTTACTTTTAGATAAATACGAGATTAGAAGTATAATTGTAACAAAGATATACCGCGTAACAAAAACAAAAAAAAAACATTGAGTTAATAAGTCTTTAAACAGAAAAGAACAGGCAGTAGAGTGCGCTCAGTCAAACGGGCGGAAAATATGGGAATGCATATCGCACATGCTCTGTAAAAGTGTAATAATTCAAAATTTGTCATTTTTGATATTATGAGCTAAAAAAATTCACCCGACCATTTATTTAACTTCCTGCAAAAGCCGCACCAATTGTTTTAGTTATTTATTGCAAACATATAAAGTAAAGTTTCTCTCGCGCATATATTTAACATATGCTTAAAAAAATTACTTGCATTTTCCCACAAATTAGCGATTTTGAGTTAGCACGCCTTTGAAGAACGTGTGTGATATGTACAGTTACTCTCAAAATTGAACGTACTGCTCTTTTTTGTTAATATTTGCGATGTTTTACATGCTAGAAATCGAGTTGATTTTTGAGAACTTTTTTGCTGACTGTCCTGCGCATTTTTTTCCATATAAAAAATTTTCAGAACACTCAATTTTGGGAGTAACCGTATACATAATATGTATGTACACTGAAAACATTTTATTAATAATGTAAACAAAACTAAAATTAAATGTTTATAAAATACATTCATACATATGTATGTGCTTACCTCATCCTTCGTAAGTATGTGATCTACGAGTGTGCGATCGTCGGCCTTTTGCTTGTCGATTCCCTTGATGAAATCAAAATATGTATTCACCACATTTCCAGCGCAATGTACTGTGACTACAGTGAAGGCGGTTAGAAAAAATGTTATTAGGCTAAAATCGGCTGCCCATTGAGAACGATATGCCAACGCTGAACCCATCAACGTTGGCACCAAGCTGCCTGATAATGACCATGGACGCAGTGCATGTAAATATGTTTTCAATTTCATGAATGTACCAGTAGATGTGCGTTGGGTCAAATTGGCAGTTAAAGTTTTAGCTTTGCCATTTAGTAAGGACGTTGTATCTTCGTTTTCATTTATTGAAGTGCCATTTTCAGTATTTTGACCAAGTAGATTAGAATTTTCCTTAACCTGTTTACGCTGATATGCCATTTCAACTGAAATATCATTTACAAGATGGTTCTTTTGATTTAAGTTGTTGTGTGCTTTCTCATTAGTGAAAATCAGTGAAATTCAATTAGGCCAAGAATTATTGCAAACATTTAGAATGTACAAAATGTTTACTTACGTTTGCTTTTTTAGGAAATCTGACGATGAACTAATATTTCACCTTATTACAATGAGTTGTTGGAGCAATATAAATATTTTAGACTTTGTTTATATTCGTATGTAGATCTTTTGGCCTTGTGTATCCCAAATATCTTCGGAACGAGAAAAAAATTAAAAACTTTCTATTGTTTGTTTATACGTATCTTTTTTTGCAATTTTCTATCATGCCTGTTGCGCTGCTTCTGTACCTTTTCATTCAACACGATCGCCACGATTGCCAGGCAATGGGTGGGATAGCTGCTAATGTGAACTTTTGGCCCGTGGAGCAAATGCTATTTTCAAAGTTGGCGAAAATATGCTTTTCTCGTGTAAATTCTTTAGCATTATTATTCTAATGCTGTATATATCATGACACATATGTGAGAGATCAACATAGTCGTCTGAATTTCAGTCACTGATATATACGAAGTGCCGCCCGCCACCTTAGCTATAACAGTAGGAACCACTTCTTCACACCTGACAAATTCAATGATGTTAAAATATGTTAAATGTATGCATATTAATATTATATATTCATTCTTGCTAACATAAATGTACTGAAATTAAACTGGAACAAGAAATTTATTAGTTAATCCTTCACAGCTTCTTATGTATTTCTCCTTTTAGCATTTTCTATTTTCTAATCAAATACCCCACGTCACCTGTGTGGCAACTGAACATACCTCTTACTACATGTCTACACCTGCTATGGGCACACGCTTTCGAAATCTTATCGCTGAGAAATTTCTAACCGGCGCACAGTGTTTTGGCTATATGGAGGCAGGTGAAACTTGACATGTGCTCTAGTTTTACTTAGAAATAGAGAATTATGAAACTTTGTAAAGATGGTACAATTGCCATGCCCTCTACTCTTGTGGGCGGAAACA
>NW_023460450.1:0-36569 GCF_013731165.1 Rhagoletis pomonella | reverse complement strand
ATTGAAGGTTTAGATACTACATGAGGCTCGGGTTGATGGGTTTGTCGTGCTTAAAATATCTGTTACACTAAGTTTTCATATTGAAAATCTCAAGTTGCATAGTTGGAAAAATGAGATATCTGATGATAAGAGCTTTGAATAGAGTACTCCTTAAACAAGCCCGTTTAAAAGTTTTAAACTATGAACTGCAAGAAAGAAATAATGGTCTTCAACTAGAAGCTATATGAAATGATAGTTCTCGGATTTTAGGATTTCGAGTAAAAGCCGCTCTAGTAAAGCAGGTCTAAGAGTGCTGGTCGTCGAGTTTTGGGTGCTTTCTTGCAAAGAATTTTATTTTCTAAGGGTACTTAAGAGACGAGGCCACAAACAGAGCGATTAGCTGTGAGTACTTACTCAAAGTAATCCTTTTAGTTTCCAAGTAATCTGGCATGACACCACCCTTAATTGAATAAGCTTGGTCGACTTAGAGCTATCCACTTGTTCGAATCCTTCACTGAACCAGGTTGTGATGATATATTACCAGCACAGCAGAAGAAATCTACGTTGCTTTGCACCTGGGTTCGTACTTTCCGGAGGAGCTTTCCAGTATGTACTGACATCTGCCGTGAAACCTCGTTCTCAACACGCAGAAATTCTCACTTTAACCCAGCAGTTACCATTCGCAGTGGTATCATTAAAAGCTCAGTTAGTCTAGACTTAATTTTCGTAACTTAATTTAACTTAGTATTTGGGCCAACATGTTATATGAGAAACTGGGTTGGCGGTTTACCGTAAGAAACTTAAGAACCTGTAGGTTTTCGATTCTTAAGTTACGGCCTTACGGAAATTGAGTGCGGTGAGAGAATCAGGCTTGCCAGGTTTTCATTTTTGCATTTCTCAAAAATAAATGAACGCAAACATATTTTTATGAATGAATTTTTTTTTGATGTGGCATTTTAGGCGGCAAACTATCAAACAGCTGAAAAGGAAAACACAAAAACAAAATATTTCCACTTCTGGCTTAAGTCGCCCTGTTGAGTAATCATTGATGATTTCTTACCGTACGTTAAATTAAGTTTAGTCTCGACTAACTGAGCTTTTACGATACGCTTGAAGCTAGTAGGGGAATGCCTTAACCCTTTAAGCCTTAAATTCAAATATAGACGACGAATTGGGAACCTCTTCCTTTTTTGGGAGAGGATAAAAAAACATATAAATTTAACCCAAAATATCTTAAGAAATAATTTTTTTTTTCTAATTCCATTTCTTCACAAGTTTTTTCCATAAACATTTTTTATGACGTTTGGTTTTTGGTAAAAGTATTTTTTATGAAATATTTAAAAAAAAATTTCTTTAAAATGAATTGTTTCTCAAAATTTGTTTCTAAAAATTTCTCCAAAAAAAAGATCTTTAATAAAAATATGTCCACATTTTTCCTAAAAATTTATATTTTTTATTTTAATTTCTTTCTGCTTTTTCATATAATAATCTTTTTTTGGTTTAAAAATACTTATGTTCAAGTTTTTTTTAGCTTTGGTAAAAATTCTTAAATTAAATTAAAAATTAATTAAAATTTTTTCTTTTTTAAGTCAAGCTTTTATTAGTGGTTAATAAAAAAATCGACCCCGCACCACTAACTGCTAAATTTTTTGGGGAGTTATCTTTTTCCATTTAATTAACAAACGGGAATCCGTCGCCACCTATCGGGTAAATTTTTTTTTGTATAGTTATTCCATTCCAAATATGCACCATATCGGTCCATAAATACGACTTTTCAAATATTCCGACACCACCGCCACTAATTCATATTTCACATTGCATTGCCATCGGGTTCTGAGCCAAGTTTAAAGTCTCTAGCTCATCGGAAGTTCCCTTGAAAGTTGATTACACACAGGTCAAACACAATAAAAGCTTTTTAAAACAGAAAAAGTTGACTGATTACCACAATTTTCTTATGATTGGAGAAACTCTCTGGGAAGCATGTTTCCCTTGATCTTGAAAGGGTTAATTAATTTTCGTTCGCATAGGAATATTTATTTATCAGACTTGTAAGGGTGCCAGGCCATAGTCAAACCATAGGAAACCATGTGGCTTATGAACAGGCCAGAGGCGGCACTCCTTGAGCCTATACCGCCAAGAAAAAAAAGAGTCGGAGTCCCCTTGACTACTTGTGAACTTATCTTTGCAAGGATATGTTAACTCAGCTAACATTGGCGGAAAATCAGGGCATGTACCATTGCGAGGCCATTCTGGTCGATTGTGAATGGGGGAACGGTCTAGATATCTCCTTAGGCTCTCGAAGCCGGATCTCTCGATTCTAGTTGGTGTCAAGAACGATAGAATACAAGAATGCGCCGATTGCAACAGAATTCGTGAGAGTAATTTTGGCGTGACGTCATCGTAAAGTTGACAACTGAGAGCGGCAAATAAAACTGCTCTCTAGTGATGTGCTGAATTGTCGGTACCCAATACTTCCTTTTCCGGTACCCGACACCGATTCCTTACATTATTCCTTCGCCCATTATATGCATTTCAAGATTAGAAAAAACGTTCATTACTAATTTATATGATATCGGCTAAAACACTTGAACTTATCGCAACAGAGAAATATTATTTTATCAGTTTTAACCTTAGTCGATCCAAGGTTCAGAAAAATACTTTGACGGATGAAGAAGCCTTTCAGAGGGGAGATTCTGTAACCAGTTAGCGACAAGTTTCGAATCGATAACGCATTTGTTGACGTAAAAATATTTCATATCATACATCAACAAAACCGATACCGATTCGAACCGAACTGAGAACCGATTTGCGGTGTTGCCATCGGCGCCACCTTCTGTATTCTCTCCACCGTGAGTTGGTGTATTAACAGACAGATGTCCTTTAGACCCCTTTTGTCGCAGCTACATGGTAGATGATGTGATGGTATCAGCTTAACACTTTCTCCTAAACTGCCCAGATTTTTCTAGATTACAGCTTGGGCAACTGAGGTCGTACTTTCTAACTGATCCGGTTTCACAAAGAACCAATGCTGGCAGTCTAAGAAAACCGAACCTACTTTTCTTGCGAAAGGAAAATCTGCCTGAGCCGTATTTTTTAAGTCCGCCTAAATTGTTGAGATCATTCCGGGTATTAAAAAATTGTGTACAAAAATATGGTTTATTTGTTCGTCAAATCAATTGGGACACCCTCTTACCTCATTGCGTTCACTAAGCAAAAGCTGTTTTCGATTCTGCTAATCGACAATTACTAAAAGTTAAACTATTTCTATACAAAAACATTTGACAGATTTTTTTATGCCCCAAATCTCACACGCGGCAGCAGCAATGCCAAAACATGAGACCATGTACTTGGCATATTTTAAAATAGGAAGTGAACAAAGAGAGAAGAACAGCGCGGCAGAGCGGCTATGCTCATGCACTCGCTGCTGTAATGCTAAATCGGAAATACACCTGTGTGAATTACCGTAAATGTTCACTTTCAAGCGATAACTGGTTAGAAAAATAGCACAACACTAAAGTGTGTGTTTCGGAAACATGTTTAGCTTGAAATGGCGAGCAAGTAGTACAAATAAGATATCCGAAAAAAAAGTTTGGGGAAAGCAAAACAGAGTAAACAACAAATATTTTAATAAAAAAAAAAAACGTTGTAAAAGTGTCTATGTATGTATGTATGTCGATCTCAGTGCACCCAGTGTTTACCTACCAATTTTATCAAAAGCAATAAAAAAAATCAGCGGAACTCGAAGACAATAAAGAAGAAGTGTTGGGTCATTGAACGATCGTCAGTTGAAGAGACCAGCATTATGCTCGCTCAGCGCTTACAGTCATATAGATGGGTATATTTGTTTTTATAGCCGATTTTGGTATGTTTAAATATTTCCCAAACTATGAGTATACGAAATGCATGCGACAATTTTGTTTTCTCTTCATTCGTTGTCTTTTCATTTAATGCCAGGCAGGTAGCAGATTGTATGTGTCGAAAGGCAAGATAAAACACATGTTAATAAATAAATAAATATATATATACATATATACAATGCGCATCCAAATGTGATAAAATTATAACGTGAGCGCTGTTATCTGCTGCGAGTGTTCTCTGTGGGAGTGGGACGCTCTCCCAGCATACTCATTATAAATTTTAAATATTTTTTAATATCGCCGCTTTTCCCCCTTTTTGCTTTTGCCACCGACCAGTCAGCATTCGTATTTTGTTGATAAGCATTTTTTAGACTTTAGGAAAATTATTGCCTGTTGTTTTGTTTTTCTTCTTCTGGACTATGCACTTTGTAATATTTTCGACTGTTGAGTGCGTGCAACTAAAACAGTGCACTTTAACTCTACACAATCGAATATAACTACATACTAATGTTTCCACTAAGAAGGAATTTTTTTATGACACGCGTGTTTGAATTTTATAAAATGCTGATAAGCAACACATTTTATTATACAATTTACTTATATTTATGAGTATTGTGCGCGTTAACAACAAAATGTGAAGCCGAGTGTAAATCCCATTGACAAATATGAACATTTATATGGAGAGCGATAAGACAGATGATTTATGAGTTTTCTCTACTTTTTTCTATTTCAGGACAATTATAATATATTTAATGGACCTTTCGAGCAGTTTTTTGCTGGAGTGATACAGCTTCTTTTTATTTTAGACATTCCCATACTTCTTTCTTTGTACAAGCATACATATCCTCACCTGAAATGCAAAAAGACGTAGCAAACATCAACGTTCAAATGCAAAAAGTCAAACCAATAAAAAATTCAAAATTCACTTTTTGATTTATTTCATCGAATTACAGCTCCCCACGTCATTTTATGAAAGAAAAAAAATTTAAATATTAGTTATTGTTAGGTGTTTTTGTATTTCAGGAGACGATATACTATTCCTTCTAAATAAAATGTTTGCAAATATGCCAGTGCGCCATCTACATATACAGTGACAAAAATATGAATGGATAGGCAAAGGACATTTCAGCATTATTTGGCTATTTCCCTTTCGTTTATGTGTCGTTTACAATTTTTTTAAAGCCTAGGCGCTTATATAAAAAAAAAAAAACCTTGGAAGTCAAAATTTCAAACTTTTTGCAAAAACTCGGAAATATCCGGCGTGCTTCATTGCGCCTTAAAAGTATTTTTGTGTTGCCTTATACCCGTATTGTAATTTCATTGGTTTCATTTAATTTAATACAAATTTTTAAACAGGTGGCAATCCTGCTCAAAAACATTTTCGGTAGCAAACTTTCCTAAACCTCTTCAGTTTTATACCCATATTGCGACATTCAATTTATCTTATCAATTAAATTAAATTAAAAATTTCACACAGGTGGTAACTTTTCATAAATTTATTTTCGGCCGTAAGCCTTCTTAAACCTCTTTCCTTTGACAGATATTTTGCAATATTTACTTTCTCTTATCAATTTTCTTAAACTGCAATTTTCAAATAGGTGGCAACACTCTAATCTTTTTTTTTCTACATTTTAAGTTAGCAATACGTTGGTCAAAACTGAATTCAGTTCCATGCTTTAGTTTTTGAGTGATGCGCGTACAAACATGCAGACAGACAGACAGAAATTCTAAAAATTTCGACGGTCAATGGAACCACTTCAGTTCACAAAAAACGCATGTCAAAATTTTTACTACACAAAATTATGGAAATTTCTCATTTTTCTAATTTTTTATTACTTATCGATTAATTAATCATAGCTCTATCGATAATTTTATTGAAAAATTTATCGATTTGTTATACTTCCTACATATATTTTCACGTTAATCGATATTTTTATCGATTTATCTCTTCATACATAGATATATATTTATGGGTTTGTTGATCTACATATCTGTTCCTAATAAATAACCCTCCTTTTTTTAATTTTTTTTTTTTTTTTTTAATAGAAACAAGTTTTGGTTTTGAGGAATATTTCTAATGTAGATTTTCCTGTTCAGGCCAGAAACATAGTTGACATTTTCAGGATCAGGGAAAACATCCTTCCCAAAGAGGTTCTCCACTCATAAGAATATTGGCTGAAGCGGTTAAATTTTTTCTGTTTTTAACAATGCTCTTCATCTTTTTTAGCTATTTTTACCAAAACCAAAGAAAAAAGGTTATTATATAAAGAATAATGCACTTTTGGGAGTAAAATAAATTTAAAAAAGCACGGTTTTTCTTGAAAATTAAGCAATTTTTAGAAAAAATTTTAAGAAAATATTTATTTAAAAGAAAAAAATTTTTTTAAATTACATATTTTCCTTTAAAAATAATTTTACTAAAAACCAAACATTATAAAAAATTTTAATAGAGAAAACAATTTCTTCAATTGGCAGATGGCACACGGTGTTCCAGGCTGATGTTCTATCAGTCTTTACCTGTCCAAAATTTAATCACGGTGGGATCGAAGTGAATTAGGTCGCTGTCAATTTGTCGTGATAATGATCCTTAACTGCCCTTTAAGGGCTGGAATCTTTTTGTGGTCTCAGTTGGCTTTAATTACTGATTGGCGACGATAGATAGGCCATTCTCTTCGGCTAACCTTTAAATATGTAGATCAGATACTATACAATTAGAGATCATATCGGGCTACTCTCTGGGTATCTGACTGGTCGCAACCAACTAAGATTTGATATGCATCGACAAGGTGTTACCAGTGGGTCAGAATGGTGGATACAAAAGTATTTGATTTAAATTAGTATACATCAACGAAAAAAGAAAAGAATTCAAGTACTATTTGAATGATAAAGGCCATCATCTACTGGTTCTCTTACTACGTACTAGGGATGTTCAGAAACGATTGGTGTTTCTAAAAACCATTTTTTTAAATTTGGTTAATCTTTTTTTTAATTTAGGTGCTAACAGTTTTTCCCCCTTTTAAACCGAAAAACGAAATTTTTGTTCGGTTTTTACATTCACCAGCAGTGAAAATATAATATATAATTATTTTTTATATCTTCCAGACAAGGTTTAAATATATGGCGTACCAAAACTTCCTAGTGCTCAATGTGAGTGCCAAATTTTTTTGCTCATCTGGTAGCTTATCAGTATTGATTGTGAAGTCGATTGTGAAAATTGTCTTTGACTGCAAAGAACAAAACGCCATTCAAAACTATTAAAATTGTGTGTTTCCGAATTAAAGTTTGCTTTTGTATTACATTTCTTTTATTTTACATTTTACATTTTTTGTTTTTATTTTTTGAAATGCAGTTGTTAAACAAAATAAAGTACATACAAATAGTACACCCCTATTGCGAGTGTCGACTAGTAGTAGATAAACGACTATTAGTCGCTCATCCTTCTAGAAACAAACAGTTCACAATACCATGGAAAAGTGATTATCGACTAGTAGGCTTTTATCTATTACCAGTCGACCAGTGGTGTTTTTCGGTAAAGATCAAGTTTTCAATCCATTTTTTTTAAACGGTTTAAACCCGCAATAAAAATCGCGGTTAATCGAAAACCGGTTTTTTTGGAAGTGGTAGCGGCTGAGATTTACATTACGGAACCAAAAGCTATATAATTCAAAGTACATATACGAAATTTTTTATAAAACTCTGTGGAGATATTAAAGGAGGTCTTCGTAAACTTAATGTATCGCTTTCACAATGTTGCTGCTAATAGTATTTAAGTGATTTGTTGTTGAAATATCTCGACTACTATCACCAAATTTTAATTTAAAATGCCACTTTTCACTTAAAATATTCGCATGCGTTTGAAATACTTTAATATACATTAATTAATTAAGTAAAACGCGTTGATAGATGTGTTTAAAAATTTTTCCACATTTCACAAACAAAAAGAAATAACAATGACCGACAGTAAGAGCAAATGTGTGCTACCATACGTTTTAAAAGAAAATACACCACAAATAAGGGCACATAATCACGGTATACACTTTTACTACTTTTATGTATGTTGAATGCATATAATGAAACTTCTCTATTTTTAAATAGCTTTTTTTTTATAAAAATCAATACTTCGATAAATAATGAAAATTTTTAATAAAAAATCACGCGATTCTTTATTAAAAATTTTCGGCTGCGGCGCTTTTTTTTATAAAAATCAATACTTCCATGAATAATGCAAATTTGTAATAACAAGTCGCGCGATTTTTTATTATAAATTTTCACCTGCGGCGCTTTTTTTCATAAAAATCTATACTTCGATAAATAAGTAAAATTTTTAATAAATAATTGCGCGATTTTAGACTGCGCCTCTTTTTTTAAATCAATACATCGATATATAATGAAAAAAATCGTATTATGTGCGTTTTTATTGTTTCCAGTCTTCAGTGTTTTTTTTTTGTTTTGCATATTTTGTTATGTGCGGCAGCACCAACATTTCAGTTCAATTGGTCTACAAAGCCAAAAGTGAAGTTGAATTCGACATTTTGTGCAACTTTAAATGCAAATTGCTTAAAACCTTTAAGTCTCCGGAGGAGGTTTTCGGATTTAGAATCAGGAGGATCCGCTCTACACCCCCTCACTTTTGTTTTTTTTTTTTTCAAAAGCCTGGTTCCGTATTGGAAAATTTTCCCACGGTGCCCAACTCTACTACATACATACTTGTTTAAAATTTAATTAGCAAACATTGACCTTACGGCGCCATAACTGACACCAGAAAATACCTACATGTAAAAATCGCATGCAAGGGTTAACTTTATCACAAAAAAAAAACTTTTTTACTCGTAGAGTGGTACAAAAGCCAACAACACTACCACGTGTGTTATTGCGCTGATAATAAAAAATAAAATATGCAAAAAAAAAATTGAGAGAACATAACATATACATATAATGTAAAGCGCTCTAGCTTACCAAGAATATGCCGACTTTCGAAGAACTGACTAAATTAAAAAAACAGTTTTGAGTAAACCAAAAACACGCGATCGATAACAACATAAAAAATGTAGGTAGTTTAGTTATTAAAGGGCGACAATCATTTCCTCCGCGGAATGTAGAACGACGAAATATCTTTGTGAAAAGTAAAAGTAATGAGCTGCCAATATTTTAAAATAATTAGGTACATACATATGTATGTATGTACTTGTACTATAACTAGGATAAACAACAAAAATGTAATTATACCGATATTTTTCTGTCAGAAAAAAAAATCACGTAAAAGCTTACGAAAAATTAGTTTTTTGCTCATATATTTAGGTACATGCATATGTGCATATGTATAGGTACATACTATGTGTATGTGCATATATTTGTAAGTAGAAAGCGTCTTAAATGCAACGCTGCATATGCACATTTTTATTGGCACACATTTCTTATGCCATGCTTTACAGCCGAACCGAGTTGATGATGTGGTTTAAATGCGTTTTCACTTTTACAAACTCCAGCTATGTACATACATACATACATACATATGTATGTACATTCACTTAACTGCAATTGTTCCTCACTTTCAAATATTTGTACATATGTATGTCCGTATACTTTGTGTAACCATTTGCCAGGTTCAATGTCAATCGTCGTTTCACTTTCAAACTCCAAAGTTAAGCTCAGTAGTACTTTCCACCCACAGATTAATTTTGACTAGAATTCTGCAATTAACACTTCACCTACCAATAAATGATACGGAAATAGTAGACCAGCAACGACGCTCGAAACCCACAGAAATTAGGATGAAAACCAAATAATTAAAAAAAAGTCCGTTTAGAAAATTAAATCGAGCGAACGAAGATCGCGCTTCTGCCAACCGAAAGCAAATCAACCGACTTTAACAAGCCCCAAATGTAGACTGAGACCGCTAAATGGCCGGAAACCTAACAAAACTTCAAATGGCTGCTAACGGCAAATGCATATGTTTGTATGTATATACATTTGTAAGTTTGTATGTAGAAAAAAATATAGAAAGAGAGATGCATGCACGATCAGTCAATAAAAACAACTAAGTAGGTACCAGTGTTGCCACGGGCAAACATTTTTTTTTTTCCTACCAAAATTACCAAACTTTCCTACCAAAATCAAACAAAACCTACCTACCAAAAATTTGTTTGAGTTTAAAATTTTTTTCAATGCCAACTTTATTAAAAAATTATGTATTCTATTAACACTTAATAAAACTATAACGCACAATAAAAAAAAATGAACTCCGTATAACAATTCATTTTACTGTACAAATTTGTACAAATTTATGTCTCTTTATCGTTGTTATTGCGTCGGAAATACTCGCGTTGCGACCTAAGATCTCTTACGCTAAAACCTAATTGTAATCACAGTAGCCTTAGGCTATTTAAGAAGGTAAGCACGTTGGAGGGTGCCATGCTCAGTATTTTGGATGGAGAAGAAAATCGGTTCCCCAAGGTGTAGCAGTCTGCTATTCATGATAGGTTTTCCTACAAAAACTGGTAGGATTTTTTCCATTTGGTAGGTTAGTAGGCTAGATTGGATTTTGGTAGGTTCCGCGACAATAATAGTTATTTGCGAAAAATAGAAAATATGTATCTCAAAATATTTTAGCAACCTTGTTTAGGTGGATATTTCATCAGTGTATTCGTAAAACGGCGAACGCAAAATGTGTAAATATACCTGATTCGCAAGAAGGGACAGAAATTGAGTTCCCTAAAGAGGCGAAGTATCTAGGCGTAACTCTGGACAAAGGCACAATTCGAACATTCCAAAATGTTACCAATAAGGCTACAAGGGCGTGTTATGCCAGTCAGAGACTTCATGGTAAGACTTGGCTAATATCCCCCAAACTAAAGTATCGGTGGTGTCCAAAAGCTAAGCAAATAAACGCACTGCTTCGACTGGCCTACTGACCGTCACAGGAGCACCTATCTATTCTGATTGATACAAGGGTCTGCTGGAGCGCCCTACGGTTGCCCAATACGGTCGTTTAGATGTTCTCATGCTCATGGACATCATGCTACCGAAGTTATCCTTCTATAAACCCTACAAGGTTAGAATGCCTGAAAGGGACTGCTGTGAAACGATAATAACTATGATGTTTGACGAATGGCTCCAAGTATGGCATAACGACGGATCGAAGATGGACGACGGGAGTACAGGGGCTGGCGTACTTGGACCAAGATTCCAGAAAAGTATGCAACCACTATGTTGGCAAATGTCTTCGTAATGGGGCCAAAATAAATACTATTTGGGGTAGTCAGGCAGTATTGCTGCCCACTAGCTGAATTCAAAGAGAATGAGACAATCAAAGAGATCCATAACTGCTTCCAGGAGGAGAATACTCCTTGATGGTCTAAGAACTCTTACTGACTACCTGAGAGTACACTGCAAGTTAAGGTACCATTTGAATAAAATTGGGCTTTCTGGCACGTTTTGTGTGCTGGTGAGGGAAATATCAGAGCGTATGTCCATATTCTATGTGAATGCCCACGTATCATGAACAGTGTTGCCACTGGAATATATTTTTAGGTACTAAAACGCCTACCAAAAATCAGTTTCCAAACTACCAAAATCGAGTTTGCCGGGTTTTTAGCTACACAAATTAGCAGTAAAAATTAAAACTACACATAATATTGTTTACAGTATTGGTTAACCATTCACACCAATCTTTAAGATAAAACAAAAGAAATTCGGGCCTTTAAATAAAAGAGTTAAAGTATTGCACAAACAACTTTTGTATTGAACTTTGAGATTGATTCAATTCATATCAAACCTTTTTTTTTGTGTGTGAAAAAAATAAAAGCAAACATTTTCTGCATTTGAGTAAAAAAAAATTCCAATTTTTTTCCAATTTGCATACACTCACCGTTTTTTTACCAATACACTCACACTTTGCAAATTGCCTATTTTTCTTTCAAGGCGATAGGTAATTCCTCGTCCTATTTCAACAGCTAATCGGTCATAGCTGTGGGAGGTGAGTTTTTGTTTGCAGAAAATTGTCTGCTTAATAAAATATAGAAAAAAATAAAGAAATCTTACACACATGTGCGCAAAGTGGAAGCAGTTTTTGAACGTGTAAACGTAAATTAAGCTAACAAATTTTAATGTTCAATTTGGTTGTATTTTCAAAACATGTTTGCCTACCAAAACCTACATCAAACCAACCAAGCCATCAACGGAGAATGAAGCTACCAATTTTGGTCCAATTGTACCAAAACGGCAACGCTGATTGCCACGGTTCATCATGGTGCAATTCTCTTAGCTAAAGTAAGCGAAATTGCATACACATGAATACATACATACATACCATATTTGTACAATTACGTTATCGTTTACTCTTTTGCTACACGTCTTTCGCTCTCGTATTACTTCTCTTTAACAGCACTTACAAACATACATACCTAACTACATACATACATATGGATGTATGTACGTGAATAATTCTTATCACCACGTTATTGGGGCTATGTTGTTGTTGTTATGGTTTGACTGATCGATGGCGCGTTCGCTCTCGCGACATTTAAAGTTGGTTTAATATATATTCGTGAACAAGTAATTCTTAAGCAAAAAACAAAACCGACTTCAATTCTCATATAAAACTTTAAAATTATCGTTAACTTCTTAACGTTACAGTTATCGGATCTAAACAAAATTAGTATGGGAGTACCACCTTCCCGATGAAAAAAGAAATCGAAATCGGTTAACGTGGTCCAAGGTGCATAACATAAATAATAAAAAAAATATACGAAAATATTCCGACGAACTGATAACCTCCTCCTTTTTTGGAAGTCGGTAAAAAAACTGGACATACTTACTTACATTTTGTTTCATTTATAATTTGTCATAAGTTTTTCCTCTAAAATTGCACATAAAATGTCGTTCAATAAAAAAATTGCCAAACACTTTTGGTTGATAAACAACTGTGCATACATCTTTCCTTTTGATTTTTGAAGAACTAGATATACCAACCGAAAATGGTCAACAAATACTGGCCATCAACTTTTGAACAAAAAAACTGGACAATTCAAAAAATGGAAATAATTTTTTGGTCATTGAAATTTGGACGCAAATTTTTGCTAATTGAAATGCTGGACATGCTGTTTTAGCAACTAAAACACTTGACATAGTTTTTCTTTAGCTGAATTTTTGTTCACCAAAAGAATTGTCATACATTGTTGGTCATTAAAAACTCAGCAGAAATGTTTTCACTTTGATTAATTAAAAATAGGAGGTAAATTTTTGGCCATTTACAACTGGCCATAAATTTTTGGCCTATAAAAAATACGGCATTTATTTCTGGCTGTTTATAAGTTAAAATAGTCTTTTGTTCATTAAAAATTTGCGCGCAAATTTTTGTAGTTTAAAAACCTTTCATACATTTTTAGCAATATAAAGACTTGACATAATTTTATTTAAATGGCCATAAATTTAAGTTTAATTAAAAAATTAAATAATATTTTTGGTTACCAAAAAACTGGAGATAAATGTTTGCCTTTCTTGATTTTTTTAAAACTGGACGTACATATTTAGTAATTAAAAACTAGACGCAAATTTCTGGCTGTATAAAACTGGACATGTAAAAAAAGTGGAAATTTTTTTCTGGTAATTTAAAAAGTGGATTTAAATATTTATGTAATCTAAAAGTTAAGTTGGTTTTTCTTGAAGTTTAAAAATTGGACAAAAATAAAAAGTGGACAGAAAGCTTGGAAAGTTAAAATATATGACTGAAAATGAACCCGTTCGCGTTCCCGATTTTTTGTTCAGCTTTTAATTGGCACAACATTTATGTCCAGCTTTTAACTGACGAAAGATTTATGGCAAATATGAATGACGAAGTAAAAATGCCCCGTTTTTTGATGACTAAAAATTCATATCCAATTCTTGAATGACCAAATCTTTATGACCAGTTTTAACATAACCAGAATTGAATGTCCAATTCTTAAATAACTAAAAATTATGTTGAATTTTTAAGAGACCAAAAATTCGTGTCCACATTTTAAATGACTTAAACTTAGTAGGACCACTCCTGAAATTACGAAAAAATTATGTCCAAGTAACCAAACACCAAAAGAATTATGTCCAAATTTTAAATGACCAAAAATTTATGTCCATGTTTTTAAACTACAAATGCTCACCTTAAAAGAAATATATATGTATATATCTAATTTTTAAATCATAAAAATTATTTTCTAGTTTTTAGTTTCAAGCGCATACAGAATCGGCTGGAAATTTTAGTGTTCACAAAAAATCTATGCAAAGATAACAATTTGGATTTATTCTTAAAAATGATAATTTTTATCTCCATAGCATGAAAAAAACTCTCTTATCAGTGTTGCAGCACTCCCGCTTCAACGCTAGCACACTGCACACTGCACGCTGCATTCTCAGATATGCTGCAGCAGTCCTCTCGGCCCCCCGACTGGAATGATGGCATTGTTTTAATAACTTCGATTACCTCTAATGAAAATAAATTGACTTGTCGGCAATATGTACAAAGAATATGAAATATATATTTATAGTGCATACAGTATTTAATATGCTTCATTTGTATGTACATTAGGGTGGTCAAAAAATAAAAATAAAGTCAGAATTGTAATGCTCTCACCCCTTAGGATTGTTCTATATCGAAAAAAAGTATACCCCTATTTTTTTATTTTGAAATCAAAAAATATTTAGAGGCCGCTCAAAGCGCTCAAAGTTTTCCATGTATTTTTATATGGTAAAAATAAAATTTTTCGTAGAAATGGCATAGAATTCTTGAAGATCAATATTTTTCGATCGGAAAACTCTGGTTCTCTTCAGGATATTATCAATAATAATACCAAATTGTTTATTTTACCATTTTTATTTCTAACGATTTTTTATTGGTCGCCCCATTGCATTTTTCGTTTTTTTTTTTGGGTTTTTGGCGGACCTATAAATTATAATTGCGATGAAAAAATTGTTAAATAAACAATTGGGTATTATTATTGGGAATTTCCTGCAGATAAACAGAGTTTTCTGGTAGAAAATTATTGATTTTCAACTACATATTCTATAGCATTTCTACGAAAAGTGGTTTTTTCCCCATATAAAATACATGGAAAACTTTCGGCGCTTTGAGCGAACTCTAAATATTTTTTTTTTTTCAAAATAAAAAATAAGGGTATATTTTTTTCAGTATAGAACACACCTAGGGGTGAGAGCATAAAAATTCCGACTTTACTTTTTCCACATGCATTTTTTGGACCAACCTTATGTACATACATATGTGTGTGCGAAAATCTTAAAGTATTCAATTTTATTTGCTGGTTTACTGTTTTTTTTCTCAAGAATATTTTATTACATTTCAAAGAAATCCACGAATTTTATCAGGTCAGGCAAGCCTCTTAAGACACTCATAATTATGTGCACGTACCAGTGGCGTAGCAAGGATTTCGAGAGGAGGTACGTGAAAAAAAATCAGCGATGACTTTTTTGAAAAACTAAGAAAAAAAACTGTTACTTTAGAATTATTTTTCTTTTCTTTTTTCTGTGCAATTTCTCATGAAATGTTTTTCGAAAGATATTTCAAAAAAATAGATCTTTCCCCCAAAACCCCGCCGCCTCCTGGCTACGACACTGATGTATGTATGTACTATACGTGTACTTAGTTACACACATACATATACATATGTATTTATACATACATACATCCATACATACATAAGTATGTTTTAATTTGCTTGCATGCTGTGATTGCATTTTCATTTAAATTTTCGTGCTTCACGACCATGTGTTACATATACATACATACTACTAATTTTCTATTGTATAATACCCATATGACTCGCGCATCTGAACTTTCAACATTATTTAAATTTAGGGAGAAAAATATTCTATATTTTATTCAACAATTGTAAAAAACATTAAATCCTTATCAGCGTGGCTTCAAGTCTGGCAAATCTACCGTTGATTAGAGCCGCGATTCCCAAACTTTTGAGCTAATGGAACACACACTAAATACCTTTCATTTTATGGAAGCTGTTTTTTTTGGCGATTTCTGGGATAGCATCCAATTTCGACCTGAATTTGTTTTTTGTATAAGTGTAAGTTCAAAACCCTGTTTCGCAACGATACTTTGTGACAGAAGTAATCAAAGATAAGATCTCGTTTTGAGCTACTTCACGGTATTTACTCCTAACCCTAACACTCGTTCAGAGAAACGAACTCAAAAGTGTGTTTCCCTGCCGCAGAACTCTGAAGATATACAAATGCTTCGTAAATGGATTTTGTACGCAATCGATATCACTACTACCATCCGAAAAATAATCTGATAAAGACTACAGATCTTTTTATAAAGAGACAGCTCATTACCTAATAAAAACTTTATTGAAAAATTCAACAAAATTTTACAACTTCACTTGTTATTAAAATTTTTTCAGAAAAATTTTAAGTACATGTACAGTTTTATAGCTTACTAATTTCTAACTTAATAAAGTAATTTCTTTTTGCCGATGGTGTTATGATTTTCTTCCATGCCAAAGAAATTGTCGAACATACTTTGTAGGGAAGAAAATGCGTAACACCGTCAGCAAAAAATATTATCAAAAATCAACGCGAATTCTAGGCCCCTTAAAGTTTGCACTTTATTAAGCTAGAAATTAGTGGGCTATAAAACTGCATACATAGAATTTTTCTGGTTTTAAATTTTTTTTTTTAATTTTTCTAATTCTACGGGTTTTGTTAGTCAATGAGCTGTATTTTTATAAAAAAATTATAAACATTCAACAAAAAAAAAGAAAAATAGTCAAAACTGGCCAAAGTGTCGTGTTCGTATTATTTTGAACATTACTATAAATCTTTATTTCAGCCCTTGGTTCGTTGAGATGCCATTTAACATGCTGGGAGGTTGCTTGGCCCCAACTAATGTTGATTAGGGTGCTTCCAGCGAAAGATTTTTTTTTTTTGGATTTTATTTATTAACCGACTTTAAAAGAAGAACGAGGTTGTCAATTTTTCGGATTTTTTTTAATATGCATATCCAATAAAATATTACCCACGTTTTTCATTGAAATTGCATTGAATGGCGCGTAATAGGCAAAATTAATTGCATCGATCATGCGTTGAGTTATTTTCTACATAAATTTTTATCCTTGTCACTTTTAGATTTGTATACCTTGAATTACTTAATTAAGTAAACTAATTTAAGGGGAAGTAATTTGCATGACATATTGTACACCCGCTATTAAATGCTTCAATTGAAATGTTGCATGTGGTACTGGTATAATATTAAGTATATGTAGATACAAATGTCTATATGAATTTTAGTTTAATTGCTTACGTCGGTGGGAATTATCTTACCCTGTTACTTGGACTTTAGCCATTTGAGGCAACTTATTTTTTTTTTGGGCTATTATTTAATTACTTTGCTGAAAGATCAAATTGTATCTCTAGAGCGTCAGATTGGAGAAATTTCAATTAATTAAATGCGCAAATTAATCTTTCGCTGAGTGTTGTGATAATGAATATGAAGTCGTATCTGGTAGAAAGATAACCACACATGTACTGTTAAGAATTGGGTTGGTTCGGCAACTACCGATTAGGTGCCTCCTTGCCAATTACTTTTTTCAATGTAACAAAGTCCAGGAGCACACAGCGGCTTAACAAATTGCATAACAAATTTGACCAGATGTAACGAAAACTCGTTAACAAACATAGAATATTTTGTAAATTTTAATCTCTTTTAATATCCACTTACACTGAAAACAAAAATTAAAATTAAAATAAACTTCAAGCTCTTAATGATAATATGGCTTGGTTTAAAAAAAAAAAATGTCATTTCGTTTCACATAATTTTATTTTATACTAGCAAATACCCGGCGTGCGTCAGTGTGCCTTAAAACTATTTGTGTGCTGTTTGATATCCGTATTGTAATATTTCATTCATTTTATCAACTTAATTGGATAAATCTTTCAAACAGGTGGCAACCCTCGTCAACAAATATTTTCGGTGGAAACCTGAACCTCTTTATTTTGAAACCCATATTTCAATATTAAATTTATCTTATCAATTAAATTAAATTAAAATTATCAAACAGGTGGCAACCCTCAACAGAAATACTTTCGGCTGTAAGCCTTTTTAAACCTCTTTCTTTTGACAACCATACTGCATTATTTACCTTATCAATTAACTTAAACTGCTATTTTCAAACAGGTGGCAAGTCTAAAATTATTTTTTCTCTCCCTATTTTAAGTTAGGCCCCTAGAAATACATCGGTGTAAACTGCATTAAATTCGATGCATTAGTTTTCGAGTGATGCGCGTTCAAACATACAGACAAAAATTCTAAAATTCGTTGATTTGGCTTCTGTTGCTCTAGTGAAGACCTCCCATATTAATTTTTCCTTAATGTACAGACATCTGTTACAATTTGATTATATGTACATATAGATAATTCCATTCTATTTCGTTTCAAGGTTTCGATTTCATGCCATTTCACTTCATCGCATTTGATATCATTCCTTACGATTTCTTTTCATCCGATTTCATTACAATTCACATAATTCCGTTTTACGCCATTTCATTTTAATTCATCCCATTCCATTTGGTTTTATTCTTTTATTTAACTTTTCTTTGTTTTTTTTTAATTTAATTTTATTTTACTTTTCGTATTTTTTTTTTTTATTCCCACCACCAAATTGGTCGGACCAAAGCCAAACACCGCCAGTTTTTGTTTTTTATTCCCAAAAAACCCTTGTAATGTCCAGAATATTGCTTAGTGAACTTGTTGCTTACGATAACCAAGCAAGTCGCTTATCGCTAAAGGCTTAGCACGACATGTAGAATTTATCATCTGATAAGAAAGTGTTAGCGTGGACTTTGTATTCGCTTGTTGGAGCGAGTGCACATGAATTTTTCATTTATACATATGTACAAAGTATTTATGTGTATGCGCTTTAGAGTCAGCTATTCAGTGCCAGTTTAAACTTAGATCACGTAAATTGCATTTATATTTGACAGATGGCTGACATTTGATTGGCTAATCTTAGTTAAAACAAGCTAGCTGGAGCGTTTGAACTAAGTTTCAACCACCGCCTAATAAACAAATTGTGGTACAAAGCTCAATAGCATTGCTAAAAAGTAAATATTATTACGCCACAATAATAATAATAATATAGTCAGATTTAACCGTGCACTGAAAAATTGGCCCTTAGTGGGTTAAAATGGTAGAGAGATTTTTTTTCTTTTAATTTTTGGGATCTTCGTTTTCACTTCTCTAAAACTGCACTTAAAGCATAAACAGATGGCAGCTCGGGAATTAACAACTGCAGTTGATCCGGATTAAGTCCTGCGGCTAATCCGCAGTCATGTCGTCTGTTAGGGTACAATTTTTATCCGATTAACTGCACCGTTAATCCCGATCAACGTTGCCGTGTGTCTATGCTTTTACTTCGAAGATTATGAAAATGCTTCTTTATGTCCCAATACTTTTTGATTGCGCTTTACTTGTACAACAAATTAAGACGGATGTGATATGTCATCCAATCTACTTACTTGCTATATATTATAATCCACTCGCTTTATGTTGATAGTGATTGTATATATGGACAGCAGCAACCACAAATTTTTCGCTCACTCAATCAAAACGAAATCCAAAGATAACGGCTAAGCGGATCGATAAACATAGCCTCGAACTTCACCAATCTCGTCTGGATTATGGTAAAGGTAATAAAACTTTAGCTTACGATTTTATAAATCAAATGTTCTTATAAAACTCTTTGTTATTAGGGTGGAGCGAAAACAAACTTTTTGATTTCGAAATTATGATAGTGCGAAAAATTTGCATAAAAGCATAAACAGACGGCAGCGTTGATCCGGATCAACTCGGGTATTAACTGCAGTTGATCCGGATTAACTCGGATTAAATCCGGATCAACTGCAGTTAATACGCTGCCATCTTTTTAGGCTTTAAACCTATCACTTTGACCCGTGTTAAACCGTTTTCCGATCGTATAATATTTATGGTCTCCCCAAAAGCCTTAAAGTTTCGAATAAGCTCTCAAATCATGGTTCTTTCATAATTTCTTCAAAAGATTTTGAGTATTCAGTTTTGTAGCTCAATAAATTTTAGTAAAAAAGTAAAAGGTGCAACTTTCATGTTCTTAAAAAAGCGCGTTGATTTTTGACAATTTTTTGTGCTTACAGTGTCACGCAGTTTTTCTATAAAAAGTATGTTCGAATTTTTTTATATGGTAAATTTGATTTTTTTTTTGGTCCCTCTCTAATAGTGAGGGCAGGCTGAATTTAATGGGCGTATGTGTTAACTATAACACCGTGGGTTACAGGTTCGATGCCTGACCCACGGGACTGTCAAATACTTAAAATTAGGTAAATATTTATACCATGTATGTACATTAGGGTGGTCCTTAAATATAAGAAGCAAACTTTTACATCAGATTTCCTAAGCATCAACCCCTACGTCGATGGTACTAAAGTCGAAGATATCACATACTATATATTTTGGTCCCGATTGGGGACGGTTAAGGCGTGGCGCACAGGGGTTGAAATTCAGATTACCCTATGAAGACGTCTTATCCGACTCCAATCGGGACCAACATTTTAATGTCATATCTTGGACTTTAGTAGTATCGATTTTGGGTATTAAATGAAAAAAATAATTTTAATTTCTTGCCTTGGACCCCATTGCGAAACACTTCTTAACCGACTCCAATCGGAACCAAAAATTTATATGTGATATCTTCGACTACGGTAGTATCGATTTTGGCAAAAAAATTAATTTTAATTTTTGAGGCTCTGTAGAGGAATCTGAACTTTGGCCCCCTGTGCGACACGCCTTAACCGTCTCGAATCGGGACCAAAATTTGTATGTGATGTCTGTGACCGTGATATTAGCGATTGAAGGGGTGAGTCTGAAAAAAGCGCTCATTTGATTTTTTTGAGGACCACCCTAATGCACATATTTATTTCTGCCATGAAAAAATATTTTCATGAAAACTATCAGCCATTCAGAGGCGTTATAAAATTATGAGTGCCGCCATTTTCTTGACAACATCAACACGCTCAGTACAAATTGATGGCGAAACACGGCCATGCTCTTGCCATAATGTACTGAGCCCTAACCGCCAAAATAACGTAAGCGAAATTTTTTTCAAAATTTTCTTTTTGATGCAGAAATATTCCCAAATCATCAAAATGCATTTCTGCACGAAAAAAAAAATTTTTTTTAAATGTCGCTTACGTTATTTTGGCAGTTAGTGTATGACTGCTAAATGTAAGTGTATTTATTTTTGGGTAATCTAAGAATACAAAATATTTATTTTATTTGCTTCATTCGATCACAGATTTCATTGTTGATTTATTGAATAAGAAATCATAAAAAAGTTGAAATGGCGTGATCGGATTTTGCACGAGATAAGGCTTAATCAAATTTTGTTTATTATTGCCGAGATTTATTATGTGCTAAGTCAAGCAGGTGTTTGAGATAAGGTACATACATACAAACATAAATATTTGTAGAATGTTTTAATAGAGTTTGTTTGAACTTTTAAGATCATTACTAAAAGCTCATTTTCTTATTTAGGCTTTCTACATATCTTAAAAAGCAAAGAAGTGACGATTTTGGTTTGGATGTTGATCATTTTGAACTCTTGAAACAATATTTTCGCGAAATAATTTGTCTATCAGTAGAAAAGATATTCTCATTTTTCTGGCCCGAGCGCAGCCTCATCTCGTAAAATCTATCAGAAAAAATATCCTTAAATAGTTTTTTTTTTGTTTACCGAGGCTGGTTATCAACACTTTGCATGGCGTCACAGATGACACGCTTGACAAAGGAAGTCCCAGAGCTAAGCTTAGGGTAGATGCTAAAGTCCTCCACTGAATCAAATGGGAAAAGGGCAATAAATCGGCTGAGAAATTCAAAGATGGCGGAAAAGAGCTCATGAAGCGCATTTTATTTAGTTATGTAGTAATATGTGTTAAGGCACATCAACGATTCTGAGTGATGTGACTGATTTCGGGCTTATCAGTGTGACCAACACGCCCATTGACCAAATTTTCGCTATATGTACATCAAAGGCAATGGTTAAAAAAATGGACCCTCATCACATTTTGGTTGATTTCAAATAAGACTTTGATAGCACGATGAGATGTTCGTAGTTCTATCATGCTAAAATATTTTTGACGAGGGTTGCCACCTGTTTAGGAATTTAATTGCAAGTTCAAATGAAATCCTACTAATATTATAATTGGCAAAGTTTGTTAGTGAGCATGTGAGCGGTGTTTCTTTATATAAACCTCGGCAGATAACTCATGCCCTGGAATAACATATAGCATATTTTTTGAAAAGGGATGCCACCTGCCTAAAAGATTAAATTCTAATTTAAACTAAGTTCAATGAAATTTTAAAATATTTATGCCCAACGAACGAGATTTAGAAATCTTAATTACGAAAACATGTTTACCAGATTTCCAACTATTTAAAAAGTCAAATTCAAATTATTAATAGGTTGGAGGAAGTATTACAGTATGGGTGGCATATGAATGAGTTTTTTTTTTTTAAAGAGAGTTGTCAGCTGTTTTAAAGTCAAATCCAAATTTCTTCAACGGATTTCCACTAGGCATTAATTGGCAAAAATGATAAATGACGTTAAAAAATAGTCATTAAGTTCATTTTCACGTCTTTTTTTAAATGGCATACATTTTTTGTAATTTCAATGCCTAGTGGAAATTAGGTATAAAATATGCATTCATATGTAGTATGTACATATGTGCATGCCTGTGTCCATTTATTTTTACAGGCTTCTACATAATCCATCGGCCATCTTCCCCTCAAACAAAATGACTTGTAGGTATGACTTGTGGTATTGATAAGCATGCCATCGCTTGACGTAAGATTTAAATTTGTAGAAATAATTCTCTACAAGTTTATTTTTTGATAATGTACTCGTATTAATTTGTATGCATAAATACAAACGTTTGCAGTTTCTTTTTCAATTACTGACATTTTCACCCCACAATTGGGCGTTAATTAATGCTGCTATCAATGTTCAGCCCTGGGTTCTGACGCCCAATTATGCCAGGGCTGAGCGCTACTCTATTCCAGGCAATATCTTTGACACCCTGCAAAGCGAGAAAAGAAGAAGGAGGAGAACGTAAAAAATTCCTTCCGAAATTTCATCCATTCAAATCTTTTATTGGGGTAGCAGTAACCACCAAAATCTCACCTATGAAAAGTAACCAGTAGAATTAGTGTTGTAGCTAGCTAGAAATGATTATTCATTTTCGACTTTGCGCTGCGACCTACTGCTAGTTCTATTGTGCCTAAGAGGTCACTCTAACCTTAGGGACCGCAGAAAGGACCATGTAGGCCCCCCTGAGCTCCGAATCTAGCGAGAGTTTCAGCCTTTTTTTTGCTATCAAAGCCATAATGACCTGGAACCCATCACAAAGTACTCTCTTGTCCGATATGATATTTATTGTGGCTCAGTCTTTCCTTCTATGGAGATATTCGCGGGTACGGATTTCAAATTGCATATATCAAAGCCTGGAATATGGTAAGGTATGTGCCCTTTGGTACACTTGTTAAAACTTTTACCAGCAGATTATGTCTACATATGGTAATTTTGTATTTACCAACATATTGAATGGTCAATAAGTCATTTCCACGAGAGCCGGTTATACGTAACCGTAAAGACCCATATTAATATCTGGTCAAGGACTGCGACTACAGCGTCATTACCCAAAAACTAGTTGGGCATTTGTATGACGAAGTTGAGTCTTTTATCCACCGTCACAGCTAGATATGTATTTCGTTTTTTGTGCGAACTCTATCTCCACCCCCACACTATGGGTTTTGTGAATAGGAGGATGATGGCTTTCGTTGGGTTTATTGATAAGCCCTTTTCAAAAAAAATCCAAAAAAATGTAAATTCAAATTTCAAACAATTGTTCTACTTTCTTATATTATATTGATTTCGTATTCGGATTCAATTGAAAAGTTTACATTGGATCGCAGATCCCACATTTTTTTCATTTCTGTAAGTTTGTGTAGTGAATAAAATCACTTTGGAGAAATTTGCAGAGGATGAGGAGTGCTGAAAAACCAACCAACAATTTTTTTTTATTTAAAATTTGTTAGAAAAAGTAAAAAAAAATATGCATGTATACATATTTATACTAATAAGACATATCAGGCAATCTTCTTAAAAATATTAATTTATACTTTTGAAAATTCGGTTAAAATGTTGAAATGGCAGATCCAATAAGCAGCATAAATTTTTGGTAATTCATTCATCCCACCTCCAAAATTAGTTCAGGGGGGAAAAAATCGTTTATACTTCTTTTCAACAATTCGATAAAGTGATTAGTGGCGCTTTTTGAAATTCAATGTCGCGCAAAAAATTTGAAATATGTATATGTAATTGGATTCACTTGAAATTTGTTACTCGGGGAGTTCTTAAAGTCGCAGATTACGAATATGTTCACGGATTTTTTAAAATTACAATTCAATAAATTTTTAAAAACTTTTCCGTCATATTGGTTTTCTAAAACTTCCGAGTAACAAATTTCAAGTGAATCCAATCATTTTTCGAAATTTAACCGCCATATTGGATTTCAAAACACGCCAGTTATCATTTAAAAGTATAAATTTTTGCAAATCTTGGAGAGAGGAAGACTTTAGTTGGCGAGGAATGCCCAATATGTATGTACATAAATATGTACATATGTATATGAAAGTATATTAGAAATTTCGCACAAAAAATTGTTTTTCAATTTTTTTATTATTTTTTTGATTCGGTTAACTTGGAACTTTCCATATCTGCACATAAATGGAGCTGAAAACCCGTATCTTAAAGTAGTTGTTTTACTACAAATTGGATGAAAACGTTTTGTATCCACTGTAAGAAACTCATCACTTTCAACAAAATTGCGTTAACCAACACTAAGCAACTAAAAGCTACGAGTTTTCATATATTCAAAACACAAACCACATTGGCGTATCTAAGACACAAGCTGTCGTTTAGTTGTTCACGGTTGACACCCTGTGGCAATAACAGGCTACTTGCAGGGTGAACATGATAATTATATATCCTTATTCCATTCCATTTTTTGCATGATGCATTTCCGAACGGCAATTTACGCAAACTGTATCATTTTGTCATTTCTCTGTTCATCGCCTTTTTTGCAATTCACGCAACTACATACATGAATAAAGTCTTAGTTTGGGATTTGACCTTGGGTGCCCAAGTTTACCACATTGTTTATAAATGTTATAAATTTTATTTATTACATGTCAGAAAAAGGGATATAAAATACTAGAAATTATAAGGTCAAACAGAGGAATTAGAAAACATTTCTAAAAACATCGGGCGTAAAATTATATCAAAAACAGTAAGTGCACCTGGGCCACACTGGAGAAGTGAAACTTACGTTACATATTTATTTTGTCTCATAACCAATATACATACAATACATACATCTGCTTTTGCTTAAGGTTATATTTTTTGTATTTTTTCTGTCTAGATCCCTACCCCTACCCCTGTTCGTTCTAATTACATTTATGTTATTCTGTATTCGATAGTAGTATCCAACAAAATATCGATTACAAAACCGATACAAATATCGATAACCAAATCGATGACAAATTTCGATAGCAAAATTTACAATAATATTGGTAGCAAAATCGATAAGAAAATCCATAAAAATATCGATGACAAAACCGATAAAAATATCAATAACAAAATCGGTAAAAGTATCGATAACAAAATGGATTAATAACCGCTAAAAAAATCGATAAAAAACATCGATTAGAAAATCAAAAAAATATCGATAACAAAGTCGACAAAAATATCGATTGTTACATCGATAACTCCCGAGAATCCCGAAAATCTCTAAAATCCCAAAATAGTTCCCAGATTAAGTGTCTGTGCCTCTATCTATATCCTTGTCTCCGAAATTTCCTGTTATTTTAATCTTTTTTCCTCTATCTTTATTTTAACTTTTATCGGTATCCTCATCCTCATCTTTTTCTATATATTTATCTTCGTTTTTACTTTTATGTTAACCTTTGCCCATATATAAGCAAAGTGTTAAAATTTACCTTGGTCTTCATTTTTGCGTTTATCTTTACGAACCTTTTTTTATTTTTACCTTTGCCTTTATCATTTTCTTTATCTATGTACGTACCACCTTTACTTTCATTTTTGTATTGGTGTTATTCTTTCACCTTTTATTAGCAAGTTTTTGTTAAATTAATAAGATATGTACATTCAAGAAGCACTTGCTTCCGTCCCAACCATTTCCGATGCACCATTTCCGTGTTCAATTTCCGTTGATTTTGCCAATTTACTCCCAACCTACCAACCGCCGCTAAAGAAGTTGCACTTCAAAAAGTAATTGGGATGTTTAGAAACTTCACCTGAAATCTATTGGCTGAATGAAATTTAAAGAACCTCAGGAAGAAAAGTGACTGAATTTGCATAAAAGTCTACCTACCACGCCCAGAGAAGTCATATTCTATCCTAAACAGCTATCGTAGAAGAGCTTTGACACAAAAACGGTTTCCGAATGGTTCAAATGTGCACTCAATCCCGGGATCCCGAATCCTTATCTATACTATCGGTACCAACATACATATGTATGTATTTTACAACTTGCCCCATGCTAATCAGTTTTCGACACCTCACAGAAAAAAACTGTGTTATCTATACGCATAAACTCATATACACACATGCATTCATACATACGGATATGTACGTATGTATGTAAAACGTGCGCTAAAGAAATCCATAACAACCAATTGTCCCTGAGGCAATTCCATATAAATTTATACCTTCAAGTAGCTACAATTAATGGTGGAAAATACTTGCAGTACACGCATAAATAGGTATAAATATAACACAACAGGTCAAGGAGATATATTAAGGGTATTCAGACTATACTCGTTAAGGTCTTAATCCGGTATTCGGTAACTCCCACCATTGTTTTGTTTTTGTAAATTACCGAATATATCATTACCAACTTAACGAGGCGACAAGTCTGATAATGGGATAACACACGCGTTAAAATGTCGGCTGATTCCTTTCTCCCACTTATTTGCTGGAATTTTCTCGCGCGAAAAGTTCATACATTTTATCAAAAGTTCAATAAATCTTGCAGTCGTGGAATTAATAAATGTTTATAAATAAAAGAGCTTCACGTCAGCTGATTCGAAAGTAATTTTAACCGGAAAACCGAGTCACCAGACAACGAATTAATACATTAACGAGGATAAACTGAATACCCTTATTAAAACAATTTGTTTACCGTTGACGTAGTCCGTAAAGATCGTGGTCATAATATTTACAGGATTTCAGGACACACAGTCTCACAAGCTCGCATATCTGCAAGTATTACAAAATAAGCTGAGTAGTAGAGAATTTCCAAAGCTTACCTAGGCACAGATGTACGTATGTATGTGCATACGTACAGTGGGGAGCAGTGCTTTGACCAAAACCGTTTACATCATATATATATATGTATATTATATGAAAAAAGCCGGCAGCAAAAAAAAATTTAAAAAGTTATCCAATTTAAAAAACTGCAGTTCTAAAAAATCTGATTAAAAAGCTCAAATTTTAATGAAAATTTTTTAAATCTTTCTAAGCTCTGTATGAAAGCTTGATTTATATGGTTTTGGTTAAAACATGAATCATATTTTTACTATTTCAGCCGAGAGCCTCTGCTGCTGGCGCTGTGTTTTATGGTTTATATAATAATTGTTATTGTTATGTAAGCCTTTTATAAAATAAAATAAAATGAAATAAAAAAATTTTATTATTTACAAAAAAAATTTAGTTCAAAGAACTTTGCAAATATTTAACAAAAATCAGCATGTGCTCATCACTGCTCCCTACTACACAGTATAGTACTTAGTGTAAAGTACTGTTACCTTATGTTAGTATGCGTATTTCAATGATTTTATGGCCTTATGTGGTATCGGAACTGCCTTTGCGTAACATCTTTGGTGTCCTCTGCTTTATTCAACTCCTGTTTGTGGTTAAATTTATGTTCTACTGAAAGTGTTGGCGTTAGCTCTCGAAGGCTGCAAATAAATAAATACTGAAATATATTGCTTATGTTGCTAGTTGACCACTTTTGCCAATGGTAATAATCTGTCTTGTAATGGCAATTAAAATTCTCTCGCAAAGTGAAAAATATAAACAGGATGGACAACAAATGCGAGGAGATTGGAAGGTGGCGGAAGTAGTGGAACGAAATGAATTTGTTGTTTCGGTAGCTAGTAAACAAGTCCTATGCTTGAAAATAAAAATGTGACATATTTTTATGGTTATTTATCTATGACTGGATACATATTTTTGTCCATTTAAAATCTGAACATGCGCTTTGGTAGACATAGATTTGCGGTCATTTAAGTTAGGCATAACTTTTTGCTGATTGGACATATGTACATTTTTGGTGGTTTAATAAACATACATATTTTAAGTGGACATTAATTTTTGGTAATAAATACACCTTTCTGTTGGACATACATTTTTGGTGATTAAAAAATAGACATACTTTTTTTATAATTAAAGACAGGACAACTTTTGGGTATGAATAAATTTTAGGTATAATTTTAGTCACTTAAATTACAGAATGAATATTTGTTGACTTAAAAATAGACATACTTTTGTATAAATAAAAAAACTGAGAATAATTTTTGAGAATGAATAAATTTATTACACATTTTTGGTAATTTAAATTAGGCACATAATTTTACTGCTGGACACACATTTTTGATGGTTTGAAAAATAGACGTAATTTTTTTATGAATAAAAAAAAAAGTAAGTGCGCCTGGGCCACACTCAAGAAGTGAAACTTACGTTACTTATCTTTCTATACATACACACATCTGCTTTTGCATAAGGTTATATTTTTTCGCTTTTTTTCTATCAATGTAGATCCCTACCTCTACCACTGTTCGTTTTAATAACATTCATGTTATTCTGTTTTTCCATTATCTTAATTTTTATCTTCATACTCTATCGATATAACGTCCATCAAAATATCGATAACAAAATCGATGACAAATTCGATAAAAATTTCAATAGCAACATCGATAATACCATTGGTAGCTAAATCGATTAGAAAATCAATAAAAATATCGATAACAAAATCGATAAATATCGATTACAAAATCGATTTATATTGATACCAAAATCGATAAATATCAATAACAAAATCGATAAATATCGATAACAAAATCGATAAATATCGATAAGAAAATCGACAAATATCGCTAACAAAGTGGATAAATTTCGATAACAAAATCTATAGATATCGATAACAAAACCGATAAATGTCGATAGCAAAATCGATAAGTATCGATAACAAAATCGATAAATATCGATAACAAAATCGATAAAAAAATCGATAAATATCGATAGCAAAATCGATAAAGATAGATAACAAAATCGATAACAACATCGATAAACATCGCTAACAAAGTTGATAAGTATCGACAACAAAATCGATAAGAATCGATAACAAATCGATAATTATCGATAACAAAATTGATGAATATCGATAACAAAATCGGTTAATATCGATAACAAAACAGATAAATATCGATAACAAAATCGATAAAAATCGATAACAAAACCGATAAAAATATCGATTAATCGATAAGTCTCGAGAATCTTTAAAATCCCGAAATAGTTCCCAGATTGAGTCTCTGTGTCTCGCTCTATATTCTTTCCTATTTAATTACCTTTACTTTAATCTTTCTTCCCCTATCTTTATCTTTACTTTTATCGGTATTCTCATCCTCCTCATCTTTGTTTTTATACCCGAGCGCACTTGTGCACAAGGGTATATTAATTTTGTTCATATAACGGTTGTTTGTAACAGCCAAAACGAATCGAGATAGATATAGACAAATGTTTACATATGTAAATGCTCAGGATGAATAGCGAAATCGATTAAGCTATGTCTGTCTGTCCGTCCGTCTGTCCGTCCGCCCGTGTACACGACAACTCGAGCAAAAATTGAGATATCTCAACGAAATTTGGTATGTAGGTTTCTGTTAATCCAAGGTAGGTTGGTATTGGGCATAGTAGGCGAAATCGGACTGTAACCACGCGCACTTCCCATATAACGGTAATTTCCAGAAATACGAAAACTGCGATTTTTTAGTTACTACTGAAGATAATTCTCTCAAAATTGGTATTTACAATAATTTTCAGACGAAAAATATGAATATTATAAATTTTTGGAAAATGGGCGTAGCCACGCCCACTTATGGTTACATGTGTATATCTTGGTAACCGCTGCACCAATTTCTTCCAAACTTGGCACAGTTGTTGGCCTTGGTACAGCATATCAAACGGCCGAAAATTTTTAGAATCGGACAATAACCACGCCCACATCCCATATAACGATAATTTAGAGAAATGCGAAATCCTCGATAAATCAGTAAATATTAAAGCTAATTTATTCAAAATTGATGCTTGCAACAATTCTTTACCAAGAAATACGTTTATGGTCAAATTTTGGAAGATGGTGCGTGGCACCGCCCACTTATGATCACATATATGTATATCGGTAACCGTTCTACCAATCTGTACCAAACTCGGTATGGTTATTTTGCATGCCACATAAAAGCAAAACCTTGAAAATTATTGAAATCGGACTAAAATTGAGGCCGCTTTTCATATAACGGTAAATTTCAGAAATGCTTGAAACTGCAATATTTCGAAATTTAAGGACGCTAATTTACTCAAAATTGATACACCCCGGCTTACCATCTAGCGGTAGCTTTCGGAAAGGTGAAAAAACATATATTTAATACTTGCGCCGGGTATTTAATGTTCGGCTCCGCCCGAACTTAGACTTTCTTACTTGTTATTTTTACCTTTGCCTTTATCCTTTTCTTCATTTATGTACGTACTCACCTTTACTTTCATTCTTGTATTGTTATTTCTAAGTGTTATCCTCTAACCTTTTATTAGCAAGTTTTTGTTAAATTCATACCATATGCATACACACAAGAAGTACTTGTTTCAGCCCCAACCATTTCCGTTGTACCATTTCCGTTGCATCATTTCCGTTGCATACACACAAAAAGTACTTGTTTCAGCTGCAACCATTTCCGTTGCTCCATTTCCGTTGCACCATTTCCGTGTGCAATTTCCCCTGAATTTGCCAATTTACTCCCACCCAACCAACCGCCGCTAAAGAAGTTTCACTTCAAAAACTGGACATTAATTTCTGGGAATAAACAAATTTGATATATATTTTGGTCACTTAAATTATGCATTAACTATTTGTTGAGTTAAAAAATAGATGTGTATCTTTTTTTTATATATAAAGAACTAGACATTAATTTTTGGGAATTAAAAAACTTGGCATATATTCATCAAATGATGGAGGAAATATTTGTTGACTTAAAAAATATGTATATATAATTTTTTTATAATTAAAAAAATTGCACAATAATTCTTGGGGGTGAATAATATGTATATTATATTGAAATACTGGACATAGATTTTCGGCGATCAAAATATTTTTTTTTTCATAATTTTTTATAATAGCTGAAAATAAATTTTTGTAAAGAAAAAATTAGGCATACGTTTTGGTGTAAAATCTGAACAGCAATTTTTGAGCATTTGGAAAATGAACACATGCAATTAAATAGCCACAAATTAAAAATTGATATTCAGTTTTAAACAACCGATGCCGATTTTTTAAATGGCCATGCACGTTTTCAAAAACCATAATACTGTGTCCATTTTTTATGACCATATATTTTTGATACTGTTTTAAATTTACCAAAAATAAATTTCTAGAATTTAAGTGACCAAAAGTTATATACTTTAAATTTCATAGTTGGGAGAAAGAGAAACTTTGAAGACTAATAAAAAATTAAAATTTATGTATTAAACGGAAAGTTTTAATAAGTAAAAGATGATGCTTATCTTCTTACCACCACTCTGATAGATGCTTTTTTATTTACAAATATATTTTCATTACTTTTCTTAAATTTTAGGCTTCATTTCCAGCCCCAAAAAAAGGTATTTACTTTGGTAGAAGAAAATTTGTTTTTACTTTTTTGAGTGCGTTTTTATATGTATGTATTTAAATATGTAATATGCTTTTTTAAGAGCTGAATACTATGTTTAATCTCAAATATTTGAATTTACTCGCTTTTACAAAAAACTTTCTCCAACTTAAACTCCCTTGCGTACCCTACTCGTACAAACGCTGACCTACTTACATGCATATTTTCAGCGCAGAACTGATGCTGCTGCTGCCACCACAAAGGTCATCTTCTTGACATATCCTTAACGCATCTTTAACGCCACACTGTCAATTCGCTACCAATTTACAAACGCTTTTCTCAGCTCTGATGCTATGCTTGTTTTTTTTTTTACTAACAAATGCATGTTTTTACTCATCAAATTTCCCATTTATCTGCATTTTCTTCGCATTTCATGAAATTTTTGTAACCTTGTCAACAAAACGACGTCAGCAAACATATTCTTAGGAGCTGTTTATTCGCTTCTTACTCACATTTCACTTGCTATTAGATTGCATTAATTCACGATATTTCTTGCTTATCACGCAAACAACTATCGCACAGCACACGCACCGCTTAGCAGCAGCCCTCCCCCTCCATTCAATAGCTTGACCTGTGTTGCCGTTTTGCTGCTTTTGGGGCTAGATTTAGCTCTTTATTTTTCTATTTAGCTCCGAAAATTGGGCTTTAGCTCCTAGCTCTTTTTTTTGCTCTTCTCGAAATTATCTAGCACTTTTTTAGCTCCAGAAAGTTTTGGTTGTATTTGGTAATATGTATATTAAAATTACAAATCTGTAATTTTATTGCACAAGTGTTGACTAAAATTTATTTGGCATTGGTGATCTCAGTCTATTTTCGAAACCTTCATGTTATTCAATTTCGCGCGGGATCACACAAATAATACCGGACAGTAGTTCGAGCTCCGATAAGCTCCGACGGTGTATTTTCTCTTAGGCGGCCATGGTAGAAAGGGAAAGCCAAAATTTAAGATAGCGTTGATAAAATTACAAATTTCGAAATGCAGTGGAAAAACATACATTTATATCCACAGGAAAATACAGACTCCACCACGAACACTTGGATCTAGATTAAAGAATTCAAAAACTAATTAGATGAAAATCCTTTTTCTGTTCGCTCGCATTTTGTTTTTAGCTTACTACTTTTATCTTTAAGGGGAGAAGGAATTAAAACTTTTCAGAAAAATTTTGCAAAACAATGATTCGTAACCGGAGTTTTTATGGTAAATTCAAATATCTGAAATTGCAGATCTTAACAGTTTGTTAAGTATTTTTAGTTCATTGTCTGTTTTATATATGTAGGTATGTGCGTATATTTTTAAGTCTTAAAATTGCAATAGATACTATTTGTATTCTTTAGCTCTTTTTTGAGCTCTTTTTTCGACTGTTTTAGCTCAAAACGAATTTATTTTTCTGGCAACACTGAGCTCGATACCATTCTCCGTGGATCGCACAAATACGCTCAATTTCCTTTGAAATGCATTTGTGGCAGCATTGATTTCCCATCACAAACCGCAAAAAGAAAATGACTGATTGTGTAGGGAGTAAAGAGGGGATGAGATTTCTTTACACTTGATGTGCGATTTTACATACTTACTTATACAGTCGCAAATATTTATCACACTCCATCATCGATATGCGACATTGGTATTGAATTTTCTTTACAACATTTTATGCAAAATTTGCATAAGGAAATGCTTTTATTCTTTAAATCCGAAACTGATAAGTTGTAAATGTCTGATTAAGGTCAGATTAAGTTCAAAATTAGCATCTCCTTCCTTACATTAAAGAAAGGTCCTTACCATAAATTGTGGTTAAAAATCGCATGCTCTGTAAGTTCGTAAAGATGTTATTTGTTGTTAAGCCTCTTATTCCCGCGATTTCGCAGTGAACACCACTCCAATATTCTGAAAAAAACTCCCAACGCCATTACCATTTTTATAGTAACAATTTGGTGAAGTTGTTAATCCAGAGATGCGCCTTCGGGTAGGTATGTTGATAGTGTGACGGTTTAATGACAACTAGCTTCTGCCGGATATACATGCTTGAAAGTGTTTCTGAGGTTTTTAGAGAGAAGCAGGTAAGGATTACAGGTCGAAAATCGTGATAAAGGGCTCAGAAAGCAGGATGCTCGGCGGGAGAAAGCATAAAAAGTGTTGCACATTTCAAGGAAATACATTTTCTTCTGTGTACTTTTAAGTTCTTTGTATAAAGTTTATGTCTATGAATACGCGTAGTGAAATTTTTCCGGCGATTAATTTTCTAGATTATTTTAACCCTCTAGCGAGCTCTAAAACGCAATTTAATTCAGAGTATTCAAAAGAATTGGTCAAAACGACATTTCTTGAGAGAGCTAATGATTTAAAATGTTCTACAAAATTCTTCTTCGTGAAAGTTTACTATAAGTACCCAAACTAGATATTGTGCTCGGATATGAATTTTAACCTTTTTTTAAAGTTATTCTAAAAACACTCGACAAAAAATTGCAAATTTAATAATTTACCATAAAATAAAAATTTTGCTTGAGGATGGAGGGTTTTTGTATATGGACCTAGGTCTTTCATATCCTAAGCTGGAATCATTCCACCGCAGACAGCGATCCTGAAATTGTTGCAGTGTATTTGTCAGTCCTTTGATATCTTAAATATACCGACTTGTGCAGTTCTCTGATACATTCGCCTTTCCTTTCTAATTATAATAATACTAATCAAGCTGGCATGCATCGAATATAAATCACTGCAAATGCACTAAGACGCTTGAAAGCACAATACTACATTTCGCAAACAGCTGCAATTATGTTCAGTAAGCTGATTCGCTTACTTTCTTTTAAGTCCACTCGTCCTCTTCACCACTTCAAGTGCAAAACTTGTATTTGAGTCTGGTCAGAAGCGGTCGTTTGCACCACCCTCCATTTTAGAAAATTACCGTTATTATACGTTGTCGGTTATTTCTTCATTCACTGCTGTGCTGTGCTACTCACGTTCTCTCACTCTCCCTGCACTTTAGCGACAATTCTTGATAGTTGTTGCTATTGTTGTGTCTGTTTCTGCATTCAACTCAGTTATTATTTAGTTTTTTTTTTTCTTTCTTTTTTTCTGGCTCTTTATTTGCTCTTGTAATACTAAGCATGTATTCAAGTGTAATTATGAATCGACCACGCTAACTGCTTTTTGCTACACCCCCTCGTTTAAGGTATTGTAATAATTTGTTGGGATTTTCATTGTGGCTTTTAATTTTGTGCGCAGTTTTGCATTTGTTTCTATTTTTATGCACTTTCTTTATCTCTGCGTCTCTTACATTTGTTTTGTTCATACGGAGTCACTTTTGCCTGCGCTGATGAGTATTTTGACTTCTCCTCGCTTCAATGCATTTTAGTGTCACATCAGTGTAGTATTATTATTATTTTTTCAGCGCTTAAGCTTTCTTGGCCTTTGTTGTCTCAGCTGCCGGTTTTATGATTATTGCAGCTAAGTGTAGTATTGCAATTTGTTGTTGTTACAAATTTGCACTAAGTACTCGTGGGTAAGCTCTGCTCGCTCTGTCGAATGGGTGAGCGCTGGAAATGCATATCCATTTAGCAGCAACAGCCGTGTTGCTTCTAACGCAACCTCGACCTGATATAAGTTTAATGACTGTGAGTATCAATACTTAACTTAACTTAGCTTCATTTCACACCTACAAACAGTAGACACACAATAACACGCTTGCCTTGCATTCCCTTAAATGCAACCAACATCCCAGTAGCCTTGCCTGTTAAAGCTCCTCCACTAACGCTTTAACTAGTTCAGTCTATTTTTAGCTGCTAATCATACACCTCCTACATATCCATATGTACATATTCACCGTCCGCACCGCTCAGTGCTCCTTTTCTTCCGCTGCATGCGAACGCCTCATTTTCCGCCCACCGTCCCTCGTCATTTGAATTTTTATCTCACGTCTCAATTGCACAAAATGACGTCTAATTTGTGTTGACGTTGCACATTGTCATTATTGTTGCGTGTACTACTTTTGTATGTGTTGCTTGTTGCATGTAAATAATTTGCTTTGTTGCAAGGTATTTAGTTGGGTTTCAGTGCTTTGTAAAACGTTTATGAAAATAGCTGTATTCATCCACTTAAAAAGTTGCATTTCCGCTTATAGGACGTGATCGTTTCCTTGAGTATTTGATAGGCTTCCTACAGTCGTTAACACAGAGCGATAATGGCTAGTATTATTTCAAACGTGTAATCGTACCAGAAAATGATATAAATCGGCTGGTACGGTAGCTTTGGCAGTGGTTAATGCCATTTATCGGGGTCTGATCTGGCCAGATAAAAGGCGTTTTCACATTTACCGACGCCGCCCACACGACACGACATCACATATCAACGCTATGGTGACGATACGACGGAAATATTTCACACCATTCAAGAAAAAAAAATCAAATAAGAAAGCCGTTGACGATACTAGCGGAGTGACTGCTGTTTTCTAACGGCACGACACCGACATACCGGCAAGTGCGGATGCTTTTCTACTTTCCCTTGTATTTCGCATGAGTTGACGCATCCGCCGACATCGTTGTCGTCGCCGTGAAGTTGTTGTGTCGGCTAATAATAAAACGGCCTAATGCGGGTCTCTCGAAGCTGTCTGTTCGGGACGGGGTGATTTGGGGGCCGGGAATTCCTCTTGAATTCC
>NW_023460449.1:0-36583 GCF_013731165.1 Rhagoletis pomonella | reverse complement strand
GTGCCAAGTTTGTAAGAAATTGGTGCAGCGGTTACCAAGATATACACCTGAAACCATAAGTGGGCGTGGCTACGCCCATTTTCCAAAAATTTATAATATTCTTATTTTCCGTCTGAAAATTATTGCAAATATCAATTTTGAGTGAATTATCTTCAGTAGTTACTAAAATATCGCAATTTTCGTATTTCTGGAAATTACCGTTATATGGGAAGTGGGCGTGGTTACTGTCCGATTTCGCCCATTTTCAATACCTACCTGCCTTGGATAAAGGGCAACCTACATACCAAATTTCATTGAGATATATTAATTTTTTCTCGAGTTATCGTGTACACGGACGGACGGACAGACGATTTCTCTATTCATTCTGAGCATATATGTATACATTTGTCTATATCTATCTCGATTTGTTTTGGCTGTTACAAACAACCGTTATGTGAACAAAATTAATATACCCTTGTGCACAAGTGCGCTCGGGTATAAAAACACAATATGTAAATCCAAATTTCAAACATTGTCCAAAAATTAGAAAAAATCCACAAAAATTTCATTTCAATTCCAAGCATTTTTTTCAGAATTTCTTAACAAAAATTTGGTGTGCAGTTTTCTGCACTATCAGAATAACACATCATTCAAAAAAGAGCATCGTTAGTATTATTAAGTATTTAGTATTATTAAATTAAATTGAATTTGATATTTTGACCACGTATCCAAGCCTCCTAAATAGAGTTCAGAAATAAATCTCTTTCGAACCCATTTTGATTGATTCACATCTTCTATAAATTCAATTAACCTATTAAATAAATTGAATTTAACATTTTCCACAGCTGGCAACCCTCCTCAGAACCTCAAAAAAATTCTAATGTTCAAACTATATCACAATTTCTTAGCACTCTCTCGTTATACTTCATACAACTTGTGCACAAGTTAACTAAATTCGGCTTTTAAATCAGGTGGCAGCCCTCTTCTAAACTATTTTCAAACTGAAATCGTCTTAAATCTCTTTCGTCTGGCACCCTTATGGTGATACATATTTCAATTGCCCAATTCCATTAATTAATATTGAGTTTGAATTTTTAAACATGTGGCAACCCTTGTACATGAAGTTATGAAATAAAGCCTTTTTAAAACTATTCGATTGATACCCATAAAGTAATAATTGATTTAACTTATTAAATCATTTGAATTGAATTTTTTAACAGGTGGCATCTACTTTTGGAAAAAATAAAACCTTGTCGCACATCAACATGTCGATCCCTTTAATTTGATACCTCATTTTTTAAAATCTACCGAACGGTGTGGATCTGATTGCACTGATTTTTAAATTATTTGAACGCAATTTTTTATCAGGTGGCAACACCAAGCGCTTAGTTTGACACCCCATTTTTGAAAATCGAGCGAATGTGCACCTTTTATCCTGGACAAAAAATACATTCGCGTATTATATACATATAAAAATAAATAAGGTATAAAACTGCACACCAAAAAATTCTTATTAAAAAACATGGAATTTAGATGGAATTTTTTGGAATTTTTCTAATTTTTGTACAAAGTTTGAAATTTGGATTTATATGGTTCATAATGTAATAAACAAAGTGAAATCAATATATGACGTACGCTTATTTGAATATTTAAATGTAAACAGTTCGTATATTTGTTTACATTAACCCTCTTTCGGCTTTGGGTCATGTATGATACCGTGAAGCTATAACAAAAGGTACATACATATATATATGTACGAATGCGTTATGGTTTAGCGAATTCAAACACAACTTTTATTGCAAGGTCATGTTGGTATAGAAAACATTCCCATACTCCTGAAAAGGGTCGTCGGCAAGAGAAGAGGAATAACTTATCTGCGTTGGGAACACCAAATGGAGCTAACTTATATTACGTTCAAATTGGCCCCATTTAACTTGTTAAATGAAAAAGAGCTTTTTGGAAAACACAATCGTCCACATTGAACATTTGGAGTTAACTTTGACGGTTGGTTGATTGCCAATAAAAATAAAAATATTCAAATCAAGTTTTTGTGTTTCAATTTGTTTTGTGCGAATGTCTGCTTCATGATATTAACGCATACGGAATACTTAGAGACTTCAAAATATTTAGTTCGTATGCACTATTTATCACTGCGTACGATGAGACCTCATGGGAAATAACTAATTGCCGCCTTTGCCTCTTTTTTGGCGGGCAGACATGCATACAATTCTGATATTTTTTGATAATTTTTAATTTTTAATATTTTTCAGAATATCAATTTTTTGAACGTTGGCGTGTCAAATGAAAACTTTTGGGTCTTTCTGATTGGCCGGAGCAGAAAGCTTCTGATACAACTCTGCGCTGAACTGGTTTTCAAACGAGTTAAATGATTTAACTGGTTTAATTTTCCAACAACAATTGCATGCGATTTAACTTGTTTATGAACATGTTTTGTTCATTTAACTGGTTCAAGCCCATTTAACATGTTTAGCTCGTCAATTTGAACGTAGTATAATAGTGATTTCGTTTCTTCGAAAAAATGTTGCCCTTCCATGATGCAAAATGTATTTGATGTTTCACTCAACCCTATTAAAAGATATTTCTGCAAATTTAGTCCTTATTCACACACGAAAAGAGAAAGGGGCAAAACACCATTAGTGTCACTGTTGAGCGGAAGATTGATCTATCTTCTGAGTTTTCTGAGGTAGGGGGTTTTCTAACTGGCTGCCGAGATAGGTCGATCTTTCACAGTTTCGATATGCTCGTAATAAAATAAACAGCAACACAAGAATCTATTTTACATAATTTTTAAGTATTTGGTACAGTACTGCAAATAAAACAACAACAACAATCAGCAAACAGTAGTTTAAAAAACACTATGATATGGTTTTTGTTAGCTAATGAGCTACACTTTTATAAAAAAAGTTTAACGCCGACTCCGAACGGCGATTGTACTTTTATTAGAAACTGTTTTTCATGGCAGAAATATACTCGGAGGCTGGCATTGCCTGCCGAATCGCGACCGCTGTGAAGAAAAAACCTTTTTTCTATATATTTTTTCGATGTTGCTTTGACCACGGCTTGAACCCATCGACCGGCTAATGTTCATACATATATATATATTCGATATTCATCTGTTGATGTTGGCAAAAAGGTCTGTAATCACCTAAACAGGCAAATTTTTTCTTAAACTGTCTACCGCGGAAAAAATAGCATTCGGGTCTATTGGACTCCTATGTAAGTAACAATGGCTGGTATTTTCCGCTAGATTTACAATACCAACGCGAAATCGACATGATCAAAAAAGTATAGCCTAGATGAAAATAAGCTAAGTAGAGGAGTTACGGAGCTCAAAACCATCAGACATTGATATAGGGACACAATAAAATCTCACTGGGGTCCATTGGACTCGGCCGGTAGACAAAGGGTTAAGGACCAGCCCTCTGTGATACATCCAGGAAAGGGTTATGTTTGCCGATGCTGCACAAAACATGGATTTGGTAAACTAACTATAATATATCAAATATTTTCGAAGCCAACTTCTTGACCACAATATACCGATGGTGGAATTTCGCCATCAACGAATATGGGATTTGGACCAGTAATCGCCGGATTCGAACCCGATTGAAAATCTTTCGACAATACCGAAGCTGAAAATTTGTGGGAAAATATGTGATCCATAATTCAACTAAAAGGACGCCTTAAAGTAATACATATAGCGAACATTTCTAGACATATGCTGAAAAGTGATAGGTGGGTGTAGGACCCTTAAATATTAGAAAACCACAAAGAATGCAGAGAGATTTTTCGTCACAATTTTCCCAGTTCTACCACCCCACAAAAATTGATATCTATGTATCTCTGCGACTTTCACAAAGCAATTCATATTTTGAAATTGTCAGCAACAACGCAGAAAACTTTCTATATAGTACATAGTAAGTTCCACCGACCAATTTAATGTGCAAATAGCAAGCTTAATAGCAGCCACGCTTCCCAGCACAACGCTTAATTTGCATCCGCTCGAACAGCAGATCAAAAGCCCCCAACGAAGTGACTTCCATATTTCTGCTCCAATTCACTGCACCGAGTTGAGTTAACGATACGACAACGAGAGCCACTCCACCACACACGCTAAAGCCAGTGAATTTCTATGCAATGCAGTCGAGTGCACTTTCGATGAAGGGAAGCAAAAGCACAAAAAGCACAGATGCAGGTGGCAGAGGAGAGAATTAACAATGCACTGAAGAGTAGAACAAAGTAGTCATGGCGAGAAGTATGGCGAAGCATGGGACAGCTGCTGCATAGAAGTGATTGTATATGGGCGGCACGCAACAACTTCCGGTTCAACAGCCAGTTCAGTAGCGTCGGTGGCGCGTCACTCAGTGGCTATGGCTATTCCTATTGCACTTTGAGCGACATGTCATTGTGTCAGCGTGTTACAGGTAAAGTTGTTAAAGTCACTAACAGCTTCTATATGTATTTTTGTACATACATAAGTACATATGTACCTGAATACATAAAAGTATGCAGTAATAGGTAAGAATTTATATCGAACGGCGCGTATTCGAAAATTGAGTCATTATCGAGCTGCTATTAAATATTTATTTCTAAATATTTATGTGAGTGCTGCACACCTTTACGAAAGTCAAGAGAAGAAAGAACGTGAAAATTATAAACAAATACACCGGCGATTAAATACTTGAACAAGAGTTCTCTTCTTTCTGATTTGTTTAATTCTCCCACTTCCTCTCTTGAACAAATTTATGTACGGAATATGTGTGTATGTATGCATGTACAGTGACGAACAAGAGTATTGGCACAGTTAATTTACTTTGTATGGAAGAACCTGCATAAAAAAATTGCCAAAAATCAAGGCGATTCTCTAGCCACTTCAAACTTGCACTTTGTTATACTAAAATTGAATGGGCTATGAAACTGCATACTAAAAATATATCTAAAAAATCTGAATACAAAATTGCAATTTAGTATGCAAATTTATTGAATTTTACTGAGTTTTACACAAAGTTTAGAGTTTTTATTTGTATGCTTTTTGGTGTAGAACGAACTATATTTTTGTAAAAAATTCTCAAAAATAAATTAGAATAAAAAATTATGCATATATTACGAAAAATTCAATGCTTTTGTTCGTCACTGCATGTATGAACTGAAGTGTATGTATTGCACTTCGTTTTTACATATTTTAGCAGCGAGCATTAAGTGCACTTGACATTAAATTTGCAAAACGAAAAGCTGAAAATCAACAGAATAAAAATTAGTAGAAAGAAGCAAACGTTGAATGAACGAAATGCGGGAGCGTCGATATGAAAAGGAAGGGCGTCAAGAGCGATGATTAAAGGGAGGTGTATATGTGCATAAATATGTATGTATGTACTATGTAGGCGTGCGAATGATGTACTGTGTATGTCGTCTGTATGCTTGGATTATTGTTACCGCGCGGGATGACGAAGTGTGCGCTTGCTGATATAGCGATTTGTGCGCGCTACTCAACAGAAGTCAGATTGGCCGAGCGGTCTAAGGCGCCAGATTTAAGCTCTGGTTCCCGAGAGGGAGCGTGGGTTCGAACCCCACATCTGACACAGTATACACACAAAGGTGTAATATTTTAAAAAACGCTTTTTAAAAAATATGTTGTTCAATTGAAATTATTTTAATGTAAATTTAAAAGCAAGCCATAAAGAAATGTCAATTATTCGGTGGAGTGGAAATTAAATAGCTTTGGCATTACAATAGTTTATGGCAAAAGATAATGAAAGGAAGTACACAAATTAGTTAAAGAAATTTTCAAGTAGCAAAAGCAGATGAAACTGAAACTTTAGACAAAAATAAATGCAAGTATTTTATGCTGGGTTCCCAATGCTATACTCTTTTGTATACATTTTTTTTTTTTTTCTCACTCTACTAATGTTGCAAGTGCTGCAATGTTGGTCGATAACAAAAAAATTAATTTTTGCATAACCGGCCATAAACAATATGCATATTGCAATCACTATGAACATTTGGAGTGTGAGTGACGAGCTACATACATAAGTCGTCAAGAAAAAAAAAACAATGTTAGGTTTGTCTGGCTACACTTGCCAGTCAGTCACTCAACTCCATAGACAGCGAGCAATGTCTGTTCACCATTTGGCGTTTAGTTGTGCTTTTCCGGTGCAATGTCTTTACTACAATAGCGTAAAAAGTTGCTAGCACAGATACTATGTACTTGGGATGTCTACAGCCCGCGACAAAAGATAAGAACATCAACATTTTTACCAGTTTTGACTACTTTTCTTTTGCTGTTTTAAGGTTCGTTCATTTTTTATTAAAGTTCAGCTCCTTATCTAAAAAAAACCATATAAGTCCACTTCTACAAAAATTTAAAAAATTGCACAAACTTTTCATCACAATTCCAAGAGTTTTAATTAGAATTTCTAAATTAATTTTTGGTATGCAGTTTTATAGCTTATTAAAATCTAGTACGTATGTATAATAACATTACAGTTTGAAGTTGCTAAAAATCGCATTGATGTTTAATATATTTTTTTTTTATGACGGTGTTATGCACTTTTCTTCATATAAAAAAATTACTTTGTATGGAAGAAAATGCGTGATACTGTCAGCAAAAAATTACCAAAAATCAACACGATGGTTTACCAACTTCAAACTTGCACTTTATTATACTAGAATTGAACAGACTATAAAACTGCATATCAAAAATTATTTTAGAAATTAAAATTAAAATGCTTGGAATTGGTATGAAAAGTTTGCGCAATTTTTATAGATTATTTACAAAGTCTGAAATTTGGATTTATGTACATATATGGTATTTATTACATAAAGAGCTATACTTTTATTTAAAAATAGTAAACATTAAACAAACAAAATATATGTAAATAATCAAAACTGTTCAAAATGGTGAGGTGCTATCGTTTTGTCGCGGGCTGTATGTGTGTACGTAGCATACGTATATGTATGTACAGTATCAGAAATATCATTTGCAACGAAATTATATTATTTGCCCCTTATGTTTACTTATTTATTTTTAAGAATTTTATTTAAAATATAGTTCGATCTAGAACAGAAACGACAGAAACAAATATTTAAAAAATTGCACAAAGTTTACCAAAATCAATCAAACATAAAAAATTTAAATTATTGGATTTTTTAGGATTTTTTTTTGTCTAGGGTGTTGCGCATTTTCTTCCATATAAAAATAGATTTTGTTCAGGAGTTGGTCTTACATGGGTTTAAATTATAAAACTAACATCAAAAAATTGCTATGTTTATGTACGAGGGCAGTTTGACTTTTTGATTTTCCCATGTACTAATTTTAATTACAACAATGCTGCTATCATCTTCTGTACATTTGTATGTATACTACTATTGAATTTCGAGCAAGCTTCGTTTTTTTTTTTAGTTTGGGATTGACAGTCATTAAAAGCCGACAACTTCGGCAAATTTTGCGAAAATTCAAAGGAGTGAAATTCATGAATAACACATAAGCATAGTTTTTTGCATAAAAACCATTTTTACCGAAATAAAGGAAAGGCGATGATTAAAAAGTGGCTTTTTTAATTTCGTGCTGGTCGTATTAGCACAAATGAAGCGAAAAACTCAGGTAATCCAAAGTGGCCATCGCGTCAGAAATTGTAGATAAAATCAATGGCTTGATTAGATTAGATTTAAAGGAGGAAGCAGGTAACGTAGTTACCACGACCGAAACGATCTATTGTAACAAACCTCTATTCGACTACAGGTCGAGGAAGCGAAGTCTGGTCCTAGTGAGGGCGTCATAGTGACACATAATATGTCCTGCTGTTTCCTGATCATCGTTGCATAACCTACACTAATCAGAGCTTTCATGTTTGACAAGTGTTTCATTACCCTACAGTAATGTGAAGGAGTTCTTTGGTTCTTCTTGCTGATATATCCGGAATGTTAGACACAGCCTGTCTGTTACCTTCTGTATTTGTCCAGTATTGTTGCGATTCTTGTTTATCCAGATATACATAAATAGTAGTTTCGCTTAACGGAGCTCCATGGCAGATCAGTAAAGGGTCTTGGACCTATGATTCCCTGTGCAGTCCTTTTTCTGGCGAGAATAGCTGTCACTTCATTGCCCATGACTCCACTGGATCCCGATACCCACATGAGGTATACCCGCTTCCTGGAGGCGCCCAATATTACAAGCTGAAGGCAGTCCCACACCATGGAATGATATTTGATGATGTCATTTTTTATGAATATTTGAATATGAAAAAACTATCAGAGCGATTGGAGCCGCGTTGACTCACACACGACCAGAAACGCAACCGTGTGACCACTTCAAAAAAGTACGTGGCGCAGTTCAAACGGAATGTGTCGTTTCGTAACAGTGTAAAAGTTAAAGCAATGGAATTCTCTGTGATGTCACTCATGTCGATTACCTTGAATGGGGTAAACGATCAACCGCGAATTTTGTTCTGAGCTGTTGGACAGTTTCGACATTGATTTGAAGCAAAAAAAAAAATATGTATCTTCCGCCAAGACAATGCACGATTGCAGTTGCAATGGCACATTTTTATGAGCGAGCGTACGAATTGCTGCCTCATCCAGAATATTCTCCAGATTTAGTGGATGGTAGGAGATTCGGGTCGGATGAAGACGTCATTACTGAAACAAACGCATATTTTAAAAATCGTGGGAAGACCCATTGGAAAAGCATAATCAAATTGGAAAAACTCTGGACTAAATATAACTGGCTTAAATGATACTAAGTTGAAAATTAAAACGCATTTCCGCCGAAAGAAAATCAAACGAAATTAGATGTGAATAAATTTCTTAGATTAGATCGATTTAAAATTTTCATTATTTTGAACATGTGGTCAGATTTACAATCACTTTTGATGTTGCTCTTTAGTTTAATTTTTTTTTCATACAGTCATGTGTCATTTGACACATGAATTTGAGATTTCATAAATGGTTAAACATGTGTCTTTTGTTTCTATTAAAGAAAAAACGCTTGAATGACCCACTAATGACACATACAATTGCAGGAGATATGTAAGATAAAAAATAGTGTGTGAAACGTACATACATACATATGTTTTAAGAATGCACATCCCCAAATTCGTTTGTAAATGAATCCATTATGTAAGTGCATACAACTGCAGTAATTGCCTTTTTTTAGTATCCACAGCATTCTCTGGTTTCAGTTTTATAGTTAATTATAAACTTTAGTTGTCTCAATTCCCCAAGGGGGGCCAATGTATAATTCCATATGCAACTACATATGCATATAAATATGTACATATGTATGTACATATGCATACATATCGTTATGTCGATAATGTAGTGAGGGCCCTGTAGGGAAACGCTCTAGTGCCGAACTGGTTTGGTGCTAGAGATTTTAGAACCATGACTTAAAGGCGGTGCATGTTAGGAAATTTAACATTGCGATGTCCTACGAATAGAGAGATGGGTTTCTGCCGGGTAAATGCAAAAAAAAAAAGATCTTTTAGTTTTTGTGGAGTGTTTTTGCAGATAAACTCACTTCAGATTACTTGTACTGTTGCTGTTTATTATAAAACAATACATTTCGCATATGATTTGCTAAAACCATTAATGTTTTCTAATAAATGAAACAAATTTATAAGAGCGTTGATCCGGATCAACTCGTTGATTCGGAATTATTTCGGGAATTAACTGCAGTTGATAAGGATTATTTTATTTTAATTTTTCATCAATCAATCATTTAATATTTTCATGTAATTTTTTAGACTTTGACTTTACGGTGTTTTATATATAACAAGAGCAATTTACAAAAACTGGCTTTGATTTTTAGAAATTTTGTGGCGAATAGTCAGCAAACAAATTCTTAAAAATCAACGATTGAAACTTGCACTTCATCAGGCTAAAATTGTATGGGCTATAAAACTGCATACCCAAAAATGTTCTAAAGATTCAGATAAAAATGTTGAAAATTTTAATGAAAATTTGTTGAATTATTCTTAAATTGTTTATAGTTTCAAGCTGATTTATATGGTTTTGGTTAAAGCTTTGGCAATATTTTTATAAAAAATTACGAAAAAAAAATTATGAAGTTGAAAAACATTGTGAATATTAAAAAACGTCTATACTTGGTCACTTGTTTGAGTCACTATATGTATGTATATGTATTTATATAATTGACAGACCATATGGAGATATTTTTCCCGGAATCAATAATTATGCCGCACAGAACTGTTTTAGTTAAATTTCTGTATTTAAATAAACCAATAAAGATTGGCGTATAGTAGTAGTGGCATAGGAAAGGTTGCTGTATTTTAATCAGCAAATAAACGAGTATAATTTTAAAGCCATTTGGATTAGACTGTGATTAGCTAATTAAATCGGAAACATATGTAATTTTCTAAACTAATTGTTTTCGTTATTTTTCGGCCTTATAACAATTATATTCAACAATTTATATTGAGCTCGAGGCCGGTTTTTAAATGAAAATTTATTGTGGAAAAGCAACACTATCACTTCTACCATTTTTTCAAATTATTGTTGCTTTTCCACAATAAATTTTCATTTAAAAAACGGCCTCGAGCTCAATATAAATTGTTGAATATAATTTTCTAAACTCCACATTTAACTAGTTTTGGCTTTTGTTTGTTTAATGTTTATTCTATTTTTATGAAACTATAGCTATCTAACAAAAACCACTTAAGTTCGAATTTCAAACTTTGAACACAAAATTAGGAAAATTCGACAACGTTCATGCATCATGTCGGAAAATTTTTTTATGTGGAGGAATGCTGAACACCGTCAGCAAAAAGAAATTCCAAAAATCAACAGTAGGTGCTAGCTACTGTGATATGAAATAAGAATTTTAAGATAGCTTGTGATTCTAAGAAAAAGGGCAGAACCTTGCAGGGTTAAACTCGTATAACTCTACAAAAACCTGCGGTAGTAAAATAATCCTTTAACCCATTGGTTACTAGTAATAGCAAGAATGTAGAGTTTGACTAAAAGCTCTGTTTTCTGGTACACTTGGTGAATTTCGCCCTATTCACATAAATATTTGTAACTAAGTACTTACATACTAATGTATGTACATAGATACCAGAATGAGTAAGCGATTTTCATTTTCACTTTTAAGTCCTCTTACAACAACTTACTCACTGTTAATTGAGATAGTTGCGGTTTCCCATTTGTAAACCAAACCATGCCGCTGAAAGGTCAAAGTACTAGAGTAAATGCAATATCTACGTAGCTATGTAAGTCTAAATACATATGTACATACATATATGTAGACGTATTTAAGTATAAACATCCGTACTATTCATATGTAAACATTTGTTTCAGTTGCATACCCGCTAACCCAACACGACTGACTGATTTTCAGAAACAAAATAGAAAAACTATCTAAATGAAACATTATATGTATGTATTAGGCCAACACGCTTTGCTTGCATTTTTCGCCAAGGGGGTAAACACCCAAAAAAAAAACAAAACGTTCCGAGGAAATTCTAGCTCACGTTTAGTGTCGAAATAGCCATAGACTCCAAGCTACTTTGGCTTAAATAACTCAATTGGCATAAATTTATTCAAGTAAGACTACTTACACATGTATGTTGTTAAGTAAGTACTGTAATAAAACCCTTTTTCCAAAAATACGCAACCTACTTTAGACTGTATATTGGAAATGTACAAAATGGAATAAAGAACCTTCCACTCACAATGATGAAAAAAATTTAATACAAAGTTTTGCGGACTTTATTTCAACACAAAATTTATTAGGCACATACATTGTAGCTTGATTCATCAAAATTGGTTGAAATTACCCAGCATTGAAAATACTTTTTAATCGAATTGTTATTCTCGCTTTTTTTAACCTCGACGGTGAAAAGAGCGCTGAGAAGGTTGATAAGTTGCTGCCATGGAAGATCGCGCAACATTAACCAGCAAATATGGTACCTTATTGTATCATAATCTCGTTGTTGTGCCCGAAATGAGCTTTGTTTTTATCCATACGTACAATTGTACTACATATACAGTTGTCCACAAAATAATAGGAGTGGGATATTTTAACCTGTTTTGGCTATTTGTCTTTAGTTTATTTAATGTTTCGTATTTTTTTGTAAAAGCCTAGCTGGTAATACAACAAACACCATATAAATTTACATTTTAAAGTTTGTACAAAAATTATAAAAATTCTGCAAATTTTCACCAAAATTTCAAACTATTTAACCAGAATCTTTAGAAAATATGTTGGTATGCTGTTTTGTAGCCCATTCAATTCTAGTCTGAAGAAGTGCAAGTTTCAAGCTGCTAAAAAATTCCGTTGATTTTTGAGAATTTTTTGGGTTGAAGGTGTTTCACGTTTTTTCCATACAAAGTATGTTCGACAATTTTCTTTTATATGGGGACAGTGCCAGCAAAAAAAATTGCCAAAAATCAACGGAATTTTTTAGCAGCTTGAAACTTGCACTTCTTCAGACTAGAATTGAATGGGCTATAAAACTGCATACCAGAATTTTCTCTGAAGATTCTGATTAAAAAGTTTGATATTTTGGTGAAAATTTACAGAATTTTAATAATTTTTGTAAGCTTTTGATCGAGTTTTTGTTATATGTTGGTATTGTTGTAGGCTGGTCGATCTACTTCTCCATGTGCAAGAAAAATACTTTTTTCTCCACTTCTTTGTCCAACGTTTCGCTAACTACCTTAGCATCATCAGGGGCGATTCTTTATTATAAATATCAACAAAAAACAGAGGAAAACAAGATTATTTAAATAGAAATTATGAGTTTTTTGTACAAATAAAAATTAAAGATTGGTAAACAAAAATAACACCAATCTTTAATTTTTATTTGTACAAAAAACTCATAATTTCTATTTAAATAATCTTGTTTTCCTCTGTTTTTTGTTGATATTTATAATAAAGAATCGCCCCTGATGATGCTAAGGTAGTTAGCGAAACGTTGGGCAAAGAAGTGGAGAAAAAAGTATTTTTCTTGCACATGGAGAAGTAGATCGACCAGCCTACAACAATACCAATTAATAATTTTTGTACAAAGAATGAAATATGAATTTATTCGTTGTTTGTTGTATACCCAGCTTGACTTTTGTATAAAAATAATAAACATTAAATAAACAAAAGACCAAAAGCAAAAACTGACCAAAATATCGCACTCCTATTATTTTGTGGACCACTGTAAGTATTTCGTTTTAGTTTTCATTGTTTCCCCGCGTTTGGAGAGTGGCTTAACTTTTCAGGTTTATTTTACGGTACAGTGAACAACACTATGAAATATAGAGAATCACGTACGTTTGGTAATTGTGTAATGGAAAGTCATGTTCTGCTACCTTTTTGTGCTTTAAATGTAAACATACATACGTGTATGTATGCACATACATACATATGTACGAGTATATATAAAAAATTGCATCAAATCCAAAGGGGCAATAAAAAAATTCCCTGCCATTAAAAAAAAAATAAATCAGTATAAGGAGCATAATTTTTTATAAAGCATTGGACTATGTAGTTATAAACAGTGTTGGCACTAATCGATTGATTTTTTAATCAATTAGTTAATTCGATTAAATTCAATCCGATTACAGTTAATCATGATTCATTTTAATCTGATTAAACGTTTAATCGTAACCGCGATTAAGAAAATTAATTTTTAATCATTAACCCTTAATTTGATTAAGTAGGTTGGGTGATTAATTACATAATTTGTGCTGGAATTTTACTGTGAACTCAAGCCCAGTTAACCGGGTATGGCAAAGTCGGTTTTCCTCATAAATCTAAGCAATTTGGTGTGCATTTTCATTCAGATCTATTTTAACAGACGGTAAGCAAATTAGGTTTTAATATCACTCTGCACATGTGCGATGGGTTATAAAAATTCCCAGTTTATGTACTACTAATAATAATAATAATAATAATTTTTTTTATATATTATGCGTTTTTTATAAGCGTGATACACAGAATCATTAATCAAATTAACATTTTGCCAACACTGGTTATAAATACAAAAAAAATGCTTTTAGAAATATTTGTACATGTCTATTAAATGACAATTGTACATAAACATTTTAATCAGAAGCATCATAAGCTTTGGATTTTGTATTTTTTCACAAATTTTTGTGAACGGCTTTTCAACTAATCGCTTCCAATGATGTTGGGGGCAGCCAAGTTTTTATTCAACTAATCGCCTCTAAAATAGCCTGTTTAATCGCCTCATGTGGACACCGTTTTAAATACACAACTCCACTCAACACGTGTCCAGCGAAAGATACAAACGCTAATCGATTTCTATAAGTTTTGAACTGGAATCTGAAATCAAAATTCAATCGCCATTAAAAAATTTCGTTGAGTACTCAGCACTATGTATGTTTGTATGTATGTAGGTTCAAAAGAAGGATTGTACTTTCTTTCTAACTCAAAAATATTCTGTTTCGCCTAGTTTGCCGCTGTAACCGCCTAAGCGAGTTTGGCCAAGTTCAATAAAGCACGCCAATCGTTTCTCTTCTGTACGAATTAACGCCATTTGGAAATGCCAAGTCCTTCTCCACTTGGTCTGTCCATCGCAGAGGAGGCCTCCCTCTTCCTCTGCTACCACCAGTGGATTTCGAGTTGAATAATGGAGTCAGGGCTGGAGCAACAGTGTCCAATCGAAAGACATGACCAAGACGGCGGAGCCGCTGCATTACGTCTACATATATCGTTGTAAAGTTCATGCAGGTCATCGTTGCAACGTCAACGGTTCTTTCCGTCGCCATCGCGAAATGGTCCGTAAATCTTCCCGCCGATATTAGCCGTCATCGATTCGCCAACAGTTAGCGAGTGGCGGAAAGAACGAACTCAATGAGGTACACCCAAACTCGCTATCGTCCATCTTTGCTAGCTAACTTTGTTGCTTCATATGCAAAATTTTTCGTTAAGCGACCGGAACTCGACCATAGCAAGCAGCGAAGTGGCAAATCGATGACGGCTATTATATATTGACGTAGTATTGCAAACGAAATGCATGCATAGCGAAATAAATTAGCGCTTTAATGCATTTGTTTTCTTACTTTTTGGCGGCTAGACACTAATTCTGAACAATTTTTGTTAATTTCATGCAGTTCTATCGTCGTGAATACTAACACAAGCTCGAAAGGCTGGTTTTACTTGTGAAAGAAAAGCCCAATACTCAGCTGGCACGATCTCTGAGAACAAAATCGTAGAGCTGTTAATAGTTTTAAAATATTTTAAATAGATTTGGCTCACAAACGCCTCTTTAGACAGTCGGAAGTTTTTAATAAATCTGTAGAAAAATATCTCTACATTAAACATTTTCTACTCCTGCCAGTTTACTTAGCTCTCATCCTCTGACAAATCGTTAAACCAGAACTCGTTGTATTCATTTTTACCACGGTTTTATAAATTCGCTTTCTTTTTATTTCATTTCAATTCGCACAAATTTACATAAATATGTATAAGGACACTATTTAGTTTGCTCGATTTGAAAACAAAGCTTCTCAGCGGTGAAAATATACTATTGTGAACAATCTAAACGAGCGAAATTCACAATAGCGCTATTCTTCATCGAATAGCGTCATAATACCCAATGAAAATTCCTTCGGTCAGCACTTTCGACCACAGTCGAAAATCGAATGCAACTCATAATAGGGGCTTAAGCTACCTTTTTTATTTCTAACTGCTTCTGTTCAGTGATACCCAAATACGTATGAGTTTCAATAAATAAAAAAAAATTTAAATCTATATCCAAGGTTACGAATTTAGGACTGGTTCGGAACTTTATAAAAGGGGATGCAGAACGAAATAGACTTTATCTGTCGAATTTAGAACTAGTAGTTCAGAGCTATCGAAAACGGGATGCAGCGGGGGGCTTGTTTACTTTACATAGATATGTATGTGTTTGGCAGGTTTTTCGTTCAAATACGCTATCATTCTGCACTTGACAGATGCTTTTCATAGTTTGGTAATACAAAAACAAAAAATTGCAAAAGGGTGCATTCTCACAGAAAGCCGAACGGCGCAGAGCGAATCTAGGCGGAACCAAGCGAAGCTGATGTGTTCACACTGAACGAAGAGAAGCGGAGCTTTTCTCATAGACTCGGCTGCAAGATACCATAAAATTTACAGTCAAGGAAAACTGGCAAAAATATTTGCTCAATTTTATTTAAGAGATTAGTTGTAAAATTCGTTTTTATTTAAATATTTTGATATCTTGTTTGCAGCACCGTCATGAAACTGAAAAATTAAATAGAAAATTCAAAATCAAAAACTGCTTTGCTTTCAGCTCCAAAAAAGCTTTCTGTATGAACACTTTCATATAGCTACAGCAATTTGAAAGCTTCACTCAAGTCGGAACGGCTTAGCCCGGCTCGGCTCCGCTTTCTGTGTGAACGTACCCTAACAGCCGGTTTCATCAGCAATTCAAATGGAAAATGATTTTTTATTTTTTGTCAATTTCCATATAAAATTCAAAAAATTAAAATCTTTTTTCACTTAAATTGCTTTAGTGAAATTGGCTGTAAGAAAACTTAAAAATCAATCTTTCGTCTGTCGATTTTAGAACTGGTTCGGAACTATGTAATTTAGGGCTGTATCGAAAAAGGGATGCAGCATGGTTCTAAATTCTCTAGTAGAGAACCAGTTCGACGCTAGTGCGTTTCCCGACAGGGTAGTGTTGCGCTACCAAGATACGGACTCAAGAAAGTACCATCCAGTCGGTGCATTAGACTTTTACTTCGTTTTCGCAACATTTCTTGCCAGTCGCCCAAAAAGGTAAATGCTTTGCAAAGGCACTACTTACAAGTCATGGTGGTCGAAACCGCCGCCGTTAACAACATTGGCAGGCAAGGTGGGTTGGGCGGATGCCCGTTGGTCGTTGGTCAGTGCAAAACGGGTTGAACTGGTTGCCCATTAGTCGTGTGCATTGCAATGTAAAAGCTGGCACAAAAGAAGGAAATCAGTGTAAAAGAAAAATATTACAATTAGCACATAAAAACAAAAGAATAAGAAAAGAATTCAATGGCGCGCGCGCTTGTTGCTATTGCTCTTTGACTGTCAATGCACCGTTAAAGATGTGGTCGAGATTGTCGATGTCGAACTGGTTGAACTTGATATTGAAACGAGTATGAGCGTTGCTGGTTTGTTGAGGAGCTTCTTAGCCAAAAGATTCTTACACAAAACCAACTGACAAACTTTGTTTCGTATGCACATAAGAAGAAAACGCTAGCGAGCGCGCAACAAGTAGCTTTGTTATTGCCAATTGGAGATTGTGATTGCGCAAATGTGGTAGGTTGTGGCCAGCAGTGCTAGCGCACTCAAATTTGGCGCGACTGCACCATCAACTGGCGGGCAACATGTCCAAAGAAAGCAATAAGCGATTGCCTTTTGACTTGCACTCGCTCACAGCGAGAATTGTGGGGTTTCTTTCGAAATCGTCGAACATTATATGGCGCAAGTTGGCCATTAAAAATTATATTATTAAAGTAGAACATAAGCGGAAGTAGTAAGACTGGTTGAGTATTTCGTATTTTGTTATTATTTCTGAAACTGGTTAGTAATAGCAGAGTGCACACGCGCGCGAGGTTCTTTCTAATTAAATCACGCGGTCACTGCGCATAACTGCCATGTATATTCCAATAAGCGCTATTTAGCAAAGATGACTATGTTATCAAATAAATACAGAATAGTGTCCATTAGTTTCTAGAAAGTAGCCTAGAAAATTTGTTGAATACATTTAACTGGATTCATGAAAACGATAACTGCAAAGGCTCAACGAAACTCAAACAAAAAACTGTAGGTGCAGCATACAAAATTCTAGTATGTATTCATCCTTAACGTGCATTTATTAACGCATTAATTTTTACTTTACTGGGCAAAATCAACCTTCTGGTGTCACGAACACCACCTTCTTTTTTGTTTTGGCCCAGTATTTGGTCTAGCTTCTGTGCTTTGGCTCCATTTCATGTTCTTTGATGATGTGCGAGAACATCAGCATTCAAAAAATTTTGCCTTTCTTTCAATTTTATTCCTAACACATCGCTTGCAACGTCCTCGATCTGCGTTGCGATAAATGTTTGCATTTTCTACCGCTAAAATAACAACTGCCTGGCACGGCCTGTGCCTATTTAAGCCATCTTAAACACGTGTCTCAGCGGAGGTGGTAATTTCAAATATGCACGTTTGTATGTATTTCATAGCAATCAATAGCGAAGAAAATAAGCATGAAATAAGCGCAAGAAATATGAGAAAAAATGCAAGAAGAAAAATAGCAGAATGTTGCAGTGCTTGTTAAAAGAGGAAAGCAGAAAATAGTAAAACAACTCATTAGGGGTATTCTCTGAGTCTTGCAAAGCCCTTGCACGGTGCACGGATTGCACGGTTTGCAAAGCTGTCCCATACGAAAACCGGTTTTTACCGTGCAATCCGTGCAATCTGTGCACCATGCAAGGGCTTTGCAAGACTCAGAGAATACCCCTATTCATTTTCAAGCAACACCTTGTATACTTGCCCTTCACGCTACACTCAGAAAACGGTTTAGTTATAATAACCAAGATTTGGTTATAGTGACCAAGTGGCATAGTTGGATATGGCGAAATAAATATCTAGTTCACGAAAGTCTGCAATTTACTTGAGCCTTCTAGTTGGGACAAATGTATATTTGTTAATAATTACAAAACGACTACCTTGAGTGGACAATATTGTTAGTTGACAAAAATCATTGTTCAGCAAATATAAACAATGCTTTGGTTGATACAAGTTTTCAATTAATTTTATGAACTTGCTGTAGACGTGAATCAGCTAACCGTTTATTATTGGAAAAAAAGTTTCAGTTTGACACAAATAAAAATTTACTCGATGGTTGTTGTGTTTACTTCTTTTATTTGCATATATTAAGTATAAAAAATATAAACATATTTACATAAATAGTTACTAGTGTAAATAATACATATGTATATGGTGGTAAGAATTTCCTAAAAAGAAACGATTAAACAGGAATAGTCGTGCGAAAACCCAGGTCAATATCTGCTGGAAGTGCTGGTTTAAGTATACTGCTTTGCTTTTTCCTTGGCTAAATACCTAGATACTTTCTAATTATAATTCACATGAATTATATATCCACTGAGAAATGCCGGTTGGCATCAAACTTTATATTTTTAAATAACCATACCCGCACCGAAACAACTCGCGGCGATGGCAAAACTGAAACTGAGACAAACAAGCCTGGGCATGTCATAGCACACACTTTTCTTTCTCTACCCAGCGCAGTGATCGACATGCCATAGCTTACTGAGCGCTCTGTAACCACACGCGTGTTTCACCCGTATACGAACAGCGGTAGCGGAGCAATGATTTCCACGCACACAGTCTCATTCATTGAATCGTTTTTATGCAATGGTCGGCATACTAGCGCATTCAAACGATTCAATAAGTGGGACTGTGTGCATTGCTTAGCTGGCGCTCTTCGTATGTGAAACACACATGAGCTCAGAGAGCGCTGATCATTATTTAGGGGGTGCTCATAAGCATGAATATATTCCGCTCTCAAACCAAATCGATCAACTAAGATTTGGTAACTATGACTAATCCATGTGTTGAAAGAAAGCTTATCTGTATTAGCAGAGCTTAATGGCATCCTTTTATGAACCATACTTTAAGTTGAATGGAATTTGTAGAAATATGCTTCAAAAAAATATTTATTAGTATTTACCAAACCCTTCAACTAAATTAACGATTTGGTACAACCTAGATGAATATTAGAAGCTTTAATATATTTAGTTATAATTACCAACCCATGGTAATAGTTCCCAATCCTTGGTCACAGTTCCCAAATATTGTCAAAATTCGGGAACTAAATATCTTTAGTTGTCGAAACTAATCCTTTTTCTCAGTGTACAGCACCTTCAAAGTCAACGCACACCGATCTGGCATTGTGGGCGGCAGTTGCCATGACAAATAAGTTAAAAATGTGCAAAAAATAGTATCACTGCAAAATGGAATGCTGCTAACGAAACAAAATGTACTATTCGTGGAATTACATTCTCCAATTAACTATACATACACCCACTCTCAAGTTGTATGGAGGGCTCTCACTTTGTTATGCAGCTAATTAAACGATAACTAATTGATTTTGTTAAATGGCTAGTTATTATGTAACGCAAAAGAGATGATGCCGACCAAAGAAATCAAGATTGAATTACAAACGGAATATGAATATCGTATGTACGTTATCAAGGCTAGTGGAAAATCACGTTAAGTCGAGCTTATATGGATGAAGAGTTATGGTTGGTGAAAAGGGTAATCGGTTATTGTTCTATCATTAACTCTCATATAAGGCCGTTTGCATGTGTGTATGTATATCGCTAGCTTGCATGAACCAAAAATACAAGATCACCTAATCAAAGAAGCAAGAAAAAAGTATATTTCTGAGTGTTTTTGACATCTGCCTAAGAATGAAAACAAACAAAGAAAACGAAAAAGACGCGGTGATTGAGTGCGATTAAATTGGTATTTATTATAATATATACAAAGTGAAACTTGATGACAATTAGCAAAAAAAGTTCATAAAATATGGTTTTCATGATTGAAAGTGTTTTACAATCGCATATCTTTACCACGGGTCGATTTTTCAATGTCAACGTTCTGGCCACAAACGTGCACCCACTTTTCACGCAAATTTACGCCTTTTGGCAAACCAAACATACGCACAAACTTGTTCCGATCACACAGCACTTTATTTTATATCATAAATATGTAATAAACCAAAATTTATAATTAAAATCGCTGCAGAAAACACATTCAATCGCTAAAAAATCACTACGAAGAGGTAGAAGACGGTGTAAACAAAACCGAAAACGTCAAAAACGCTACGAAAACTTTTTTCTGAAAATCGATTACAAATACAACGATGGCTGATTAGGTGATCTGTAGTCGTTGGTTCATGGCTAGCTTGGAGTGAAAAGTTGCTAGGTCCACTCTTTCTGTTTTAATCAGGGATCGAAAATATCAGTTATTTTTTTTTAACAGTTAAACTTGGCCAAATATTTTTTAAAGCCGAAATGAAAGTCGTTTCCTAATAATAAACAAACCGTCTATCCAAATTAAACAAGTTTGGTGTCAAATGAAAGAGAAATAAAATAGCTTTAAAACTGATACGTCGAAACGTGGAAAGCCACCTACTGAAAAATATTTCAATAAAAAATTTTATTTAATTACCATAGAACAAACCTTGGGTCAGGTATATGAATTTCTTTTGTAAAAAATATATAAATAGAGGTGGTAACCTTCGTTCGTTATTTCGTTATTTAAAAGCTATTTCAGTCCTCTTTCATTTTATACCAAATTTGTTTAGGATTTATATTTCGGACTTAAAAAAAATATTTTGCCAGGTTTAACTGTTAAAAACAAACTACTATTTTCGGTCCCTAGTTTTGATGCGAGAAGCTAAAATATTTAAAAAGCATTATTTCCTAAAGATCGAACTACCTGTTTTATTTCTCACCATTTCTATTCGCAAATTTGCAAAGTTCAAAACAATGACCGAACATGTGATAAGTCCCAAAGGGTACGAGAAATTAACATCAACGTTGTTTAGGAGTTGTTTTAGCTTGGAATACGTGAATAATTTTTTTTATTCTCTCCGGTAAACTTTGAAAAAAAAAAAAATTGGACTTGGTAATTTTTCACTCTAAGCCAGCGATATACATACATACATATGTATTGTACGTTTTTTTATACGTTTATATACGTTTGAACATAAGACTCGACATGCATACAGTACTTTGCATCAGACAATACTTAATAGTGTTTAGACATTTAATGATTAATTACAGTCTTCGCACAACAAAATGGTCCCACAATATCACAAAAGGTGAAGACTAAAGTTACAAATTTGACATGAGTTGGATAACACTAGTTACTAAACATATACATTCATACACGCCCTTTTCTTTGTGGTTTTTGGCATGAATCGGTAACATAAGTTACTAAACTAATATTATATATGAGAAAGTTTGTGGGGCGAGTGTGTCAGTACGTTTGTTGTTTTCAATGAATAACCTGGATTAAGGAAGTGCAATGGGGTATAGTCCTTGTGCTGTTACAGGTGCAGGGATATACTCAATTTCGACTCTTGTGTCCTCGTTCGCGCACCCTGGGCAACGTGAGAAACCTATGTAGGAGAGGCAGTAACCAATCCGAAACCACCATCGTCTTAGCAATGGGTTGTGCGCTGGGTTTGGAATCCGCCACGTAAAATCCCCTTCCAGTGAAAAAATTCAGCAAAGCCTCAGAGGAGAACCCCCCCCTTTGATGACGACCACGGAAAAAATTTAAAGGACTTCTAAGTTCTACCGCTTAGATTTTGTTGCCTTTTCTATTTTTCGTAATAAAATAATCGTGGCACAAAGCTCAACAACAATATTAAAATTAAAGAACTACGATTTGAGGGTATGCACCTGGAATGTCCGGACCCTTAATGGGGAAGAAATGCCTGGGGGCTTTTGACGTCTCCTACAGCCGCTATGTAAAGACGCGCAAATTTGGTGTTGGATTTGTGGTGGGAGAGAGACTCCGTCGCCGAGTACTGTCATTCGCTCTGGTGGACGAGCGGCTAGCCACAATCCCCATCAAAGTGAGATTCTTCAACATCTCGCTCATCTGCGCTCATGCTCCGACGAAAGAGAAGAACGACGCGTCCAACGATCTCTTCTATGAGCGCTAGGAGCGCACATACGAGCGCTGCCCCCGTCACGATATCAAAACAGGGAGGGCAACCCCGTCAAAAAATTCAGTCTTCACGACGAAACGGCTGACAACGAACTGAGGCTGATCGACTTTGCCGGGGCCCGAAACATGGTGTTAGGCAGGACTACAAGCTACGTGGCTGTCTCTAGATCGAAAAACGAGAAACCATATCATCGAGTTGTGATAGACGGAAGGCACGCTTCAATGTTTTGGACTTACGTACACTTCGAGGCGCAAACATCGAGTCGGACCACTATCTTGTTGAAACCAAGGTACGCACCCGCCTCTATGCAGCAAAAAATGTGCACTCAAAAATTCGAGGAAAGCTTAATGCCGAAAAGCTGCAGTCACAACAGACAGCAGTGGAACTACATCTACTGCTCATTAAGTACCGCCGCCGAAGAAATAGTCGGATTTCAGCGAGCCCGAAAGAACAACTGGTACGATGAGTAGTGTCAAGAAGAGAAAAAAATCCCGCCTACAGGGCCACGTTGCGATCGCGCGTAGAGCCAGCCATGTGGGACCGTTATAGGGAACTGAAGAGGGAACCGAGACGTATTTGCCGCGATAAGAAGAGAGAGGCAGAAATACGTGAGTGCGAAGAGCTTGAAATTCTGGGCGACTTACGGAAGGTTTCGTGACTAGGGCGAACTCCTTGTAAGAACAACAATGGCGACCTAGTGACTGATACACAACGTACTTAAATTATGGAGTAAGCACTTTATTACCCTACTGAATGGTGGCAGCACTGAAAGATGTGGAGAAGACGAACCCGAGCCCCCAGTCTATGATGACGGAGTCGATGTTCCACCACTTGACTATGACGAGGTACGAATAGCAATGGTGCTTGAAAAACAACAAAGCTGCTGGAGCTGATAGCCTGCCAGCTGAGTTATTCAAGTACGGCGGCAAGGAGTTGATAAGATTAATGCAGAGGAGGACTTGGCTTCATTTGGCATTTCCAATTGGCGTCAGTTGGCACAGCAAGGAAACGACTGGCGTGCTTTGTTGAACTCGGCCAAAATCGCTTAGGCGGTTACAGCACCAAATAAGAAGTACTTTTTTCAAAACTTTAGATCAATTAATTAATAAGTTATAAATACACGTAAAATATTACAAAATGTAGGTGCGAAGCGAAAATGGTTGAACGATTTGTTTTAAAAATATTCCAGTTCAAAAAGATTGTTGTTCTTCTTCTTAACTGGTGCTGTAACCGCCTAAGAGATTTTGGCCGAGCCTCCAGCGCACCCCAGTCGTTTCTACTCAGTGCTAACTGACACCAATTAGAAATGCCAAGTGAAGCCAAGTCCTTCTTCCTTGGAAGAAAAGCGACTGACGTGCTTTATTTAACTTGGCCAAAATCACTTAGACGGGTACAGAGCCAAACAAGAAGAGACACGGCAGTCGGGTCTACGTAACCGCAGTGACCAGAAGAACAACAAAATATTAATTAAAATATTACGTCGAGGTATCGTACGAATTTACGTAGCTCCCAGCCTTTTTTTTTTACAAAACCAAGATGCAAACCAAAAATGGAGAAGTCGGCCAGACACTTAACAAAAGGTGTAAGTGCCAAATATCTATTTTTACAAGCTTTTATGTTTCACTTGTATCTAACAATAAATTTTTAACCGACTTCCCGATGAGCTAGAGACTTGAAACTTCAAACTTAGCTCAGAGCTCGATGGCAATGCAATATGAGAGATGAATTAGTTCGCTAGGTAGCGCAGGTGATGTATTTGAAAAACTCGTATTTATAGTCCGATATGCTAAATATTTGGAACACAATGACCTATCCAAAAGGGAATAACTATACAAAAATTTTGCCCGATAGGTGGCGCAGGAGTGGAGATATTTTGAAACCCGCGTACTTATGGTCCGTTTTGGTTCACATTGAAAATGTATACTACCTACATGAAAAGGAATAACTCCACAAAAAATTTTGCGGTTAGGTGGGGCTGTAGCCGATTTTTTGTTTTAAATGCGTAACATATGTTTGAAATTTTTTCTTGGAAGCGACTTTTTCAACCTCTAAATGATCTTAGAACTTCAACTCGTCCTGGACTTCTTAAATGAGTGAAAATGTTTTTATTGGAATACGAAAAAACATGAATTACCAAGTCGGGGATGCTCTATCTTTTGGTTGTATATTGCCACCTTCCGATTTCGACCATGCACAAATATCAAAAAATGTCCAAAAACTGTCATCAAAATTTCAAACTTTTTACCCAGAATTTTGAGAAAATTTTCGAGTATGCAGTTTTGTACACTATTTTAATATAAGAAAGTACAAGTTTCAAGTCGCTAAAAACTACAGTTGATTTTTTATTTCTTTATTTTTTGTCGAAAATATAGTTTCGGAAAAATTTTCAATGCTTGGCCATCGATATGTATGTATTTATACATATTAAAGAAATGTAAAACGTATGGCCATGTCAAAGCTCTACTATATGTTAATTATTTATGTTTAGCTTATCTATTAAATATAAAAATTTTGTAAAAATTAGCTCACTTTTATCCACAATCTTCGTTGAATAACTTTCTGTATACAAAACCGGCGACATTTTGATTCCAAAATCGTCAAAAAAAATTAATGCGCGACTGTTGGCGCACCCAACTCTCGAATGCAACTAACGGAAAGTAAAAACAAAGCAATACCATAACCATTCCCACTCTAAGATGGGTGAGGATATAAATACATACATATCTATAAAGAATACATGCATACAAAGATTTCATAAACGGATTTACGATATACAAACATAGGTGCGCACTCATAATAGAACAAACAGAGTTTGTATTGTCAAGGCGACCACCCCGGCTAACACAGCTGATGATGTGTTGATGGAGTTGAAACACCCCCGAAATTTGTTGTGGGTTCATAGGCAAGAGGACATACATACCAGCAATTGCGAAGTAAATGGGAAAACACTCTCTTTCGTGGTAAATCGTATTTATGAGTTGTTTGATAGCGAAACAGAGGTATAAACTGTGTTTACACTTAAAATAGTTTGATCGATATACCGAATTTAAAAAATGTGTATTAGAAAATTCTATTATTTTAAATCCATTCTCTTTTTGTAAATATATACATATCATCGCTAGCTTAGAGAGGAAACTCTCATTTTAAAAATTTTATAGGAGAGGAAGAAACTTCTTATAGCTACATACATATGTTCTTCAAATATTTCGCAAAACTACGAATACAACATTTTGCCTGTTCAAACGAAAGCAAAACTCTATACGAATCAGAGGTATTCGACCTTAATTACAGGATTTCATACTATTTTGGCCGTATCGAATTTTCGGTGCTTCCTTTGGACTTAGCAATTTTTCCTTTTAATGAGCCTTATGAATAAAAACTAAGCAATTGCTTTTTTTTAATTTAAGACTTTTTACTCCATTTATTCAAATAAACTTAATTTAAATTTAAGAGAGAATAAATAAAATAAGTATCTTTATGCTTTTCGGAACAATGCATTTCAAATTTCTCTAGCCTCCTATACCAAAATATGAGTTTTCATAAAAAGTATATATTTTTTGGATGTATTTACATATGTATGTGAAAACTTAAATACTAAGCGCAGGCGCACAACATTTTACGTTTACGAAGAAGAGCTAAAAATGGAATGGCTAAAAAGTCAATGTTCTACGAGTTAAGCGAAGGTAAGTCAAATTATACCTATGATTAGGCAGCTAGCGAGCCGGCCGGCCGGCATTTTCTACACATTTGGGCCTGTAAACAAAGCACATCTAATTGTAAACGTTTTAACGATTGCGCATAGAATTTTTTTTTGTTAAATATGCTTTCGATAGCGTCCTCTCCAATATCTATTTTTTGCTGTTTGGGTGAGTAATTCTCGCCAGCAAACGCGACCACGACGCACAAATCCATAATCGACGAACGAGAATGCTCAATAAGAGGGGGGAAATATAAGCGATGGCAAATTATTATAAACTACCAAAAATTGTCGACCGCTCAGGCGAGGTGAGGGTTTTATATTTACGGTGGTTGAACACCCACGCTTCATGCATTTGCTTTAGCAATTTACTCACTCCGTCGGAGAAGAATCACTTCCGAATTCGATTTAACTCCTACAAAAGTGCGAGTATTTGCATTGTTCAGCGCAAATGTTATTGTTAGTTGTTGTTAGGTGACACGCTCCAGAGCGTCGTGCAATAAAAACTAACACATACATAAGCACGTATTTACATTAGGGCTATTCGCGATTCGGTGCATAAGAGCTGACAAATTTATGCAATTGCAGAAATATGCCATGGATTGTGAGCGACCTTTATTAAACTGTCATGGTAAAGCTTTTGCAAAACAATTTTTGTGCATCAGCTTTGGTTTTGTTTATGAATGCAATGCATAGCATTTTTATGCTATGGATTTTCGGTATTGCAAATTTGCCAAGCAATGACAAATGCAAATGCGTGTATTTTGTTTGTGTATTGCAAATAATTTGCAATACAAATTTGCAATGCTATGATGCTAGGCCATTTGCACCGGATCGCGAATAGCCCTATTAGGATGCATTACGAAAAAAGTTGTAGCTTCGGGAAACGAGTCATAAAATTAGGACCTTTTTACGGCTCTCATTAAAATAGTTCGTCTCAATTTGGTGGCATTTTGAGTTGAAACTCTTTTCGGGCTGTAGATGATGCATGAATATAATCCTAAGATATCAATTAAAAAGTTTAAAAGCTTCATTAAAACTTTTGTAACTCAGCAAATTTTTGTGTTCAAGGTTCCACATTTCCTTCCGCCATCAATATTGACTGTGTTTTCAACAGTTTTTCTAAAATCTAAAAAAAAATAGTGGGATCTTTATTGGATCTGGGTGAGACAATTTTTTTTATTATAACAAAAACTGGTACGGCCGCCGTATCAGAGTCGGTAGAGATTCAAACCACCACGCGGTAGGTCACGGCATCTATTCCTTGTTCGAACAACATCTAAAAGTTATATAAAAGGTTTCCTTTATAACGTCGGTCGCTACTCGGCAGTTAATGACAAACCTTCCAGTGTATTTCTGCCATGAATATGCTTCCCATAAAAACTACATACGAAGTATTTGCCGTTCGGATTCGGCGTAAAATCCTCGTCACCTCCATTTGTTCTTACAAATTCTCTTATATTTAAAAACATTTTTTTTTTTAATATTATAAATTTAAGAGATATAATATTGCTTTGAGACACGTTCCAGCTTTCGATCGAAGCTAAAATTTTTTGGTAGGACCCATAACATTTTTCAAATTTCATAACTCGCTAATGGAAGAAAAACCATATATTTTTTAAGGAAGGAATGTGAGGCAGTCTAATATACATACAAATGTACATACATACATACCGATAAAACGCATTCACATTTTTGGCTATTTTTAAAACAAGGCTTTATTTTCATCCCAAGCATTGCTCGCGTCGACACTCAGCAGGAATCAACCAAAGGGTTTTAAATAATTGTTGTTGTAACTTGCTGCGGATGCGCATTCATTAAATTGAAATGCGCCATGCACCAAGACAATCCACCCGATGCGTGCATTATGCGTGAGTATATGTAGGCCTCGGTGTCTGTTTCGTACACTACATTTTTCTGTGGTCTGCTGTCTGAGTAGAGTCGCCAGTGGTTCAGACACTTCACGGCCGTGTCGTGCATTTTATCGAAGAGAGTGGAAATGCTTGGGAGGTAGTTGTGGACATATGTTCATAAGCAAATCTACGTACGCATATGTACGCAAGTGCGTACGTAGTATGTTCATACATACATACATACATCATTCAGAATTGTGGTTGATTAAGCAAGTCACGTTTAAACGTTGACTATCACTTTTGGGCTTAAAATAAATGGATATTAAAAATAGAATTCATACATAGATACTTGGTTCTTATAATTTATGAAAAAGTCATAAATGGCTGTAGACAAGAAATTATTTTTATTGCTTTTGTAAAAAACTAATGGTGTTTTTGTTTCTACCTAAAAATGTCGCATTTTCATTGCCCCTTTCTCTTTTCGTGTTCAATTCTAAAAAAGGGCAAACGGTGAGAAAATTGTATGTTCGTTTCTTAAAATGTCACATTGTTGCAAATCTAAAAAGGCACATTTTCTGCCCTTTGAAGCTTTGTCAGGCGAGATGGTTGCCCTGAAAATAAGATGGCTGCATAAAACGATAACATTATGAAATACGTGAGCTGAACAAGTACAAGAAGGCAAAAACATACCCTTTTACAGGGTTAAGTGTAACATCAAACACATTTTTTTTTTTATTTTTTTATGTATGAGTGTTGAGTTATGGTCGGATATGATTCATATTTGGAACATATATACTTATAGTTGTCCACAAAATAATAGGAGTGGGATATTTTAACCTGTTTTGGCTATTTGTCTTTAGTTTATTTAATGTTTCGTATTTTTTTGTAAAAGCCTAGCTGGTAATACAACAAACACCATATAAATTTACATTTTAAAGTTTGTACAAAAATTATAAAAATTCTGCAAATTTTCACCAAAATTTCAAACTATTTAACCAGAATCTTTAGAAAATATGTTGGTATGCAGTTTTGTAGCCCATTCAATTCTAGTCCGATGAAGTGCAAGTTTCAAGCTGCTAAAAAAATCCGTTGATTTTTGAGAATTTTTTCGGTTGAAGGTGTTTCACGTTTTTTCCATACAAAGTATGTTCGACAATTTTCTTTTATATGGGGACAGTGCCAGCAAAAAAAATTGCCAAAAATCAACGGAATTTTTTAGCAGCTTGAAACTTGCACTTCTTCAGACTAGAATTGAATGGGCTATAAAACTGCATACCAGAATTTTCTCTGAAGATTCTGATTAAAAAGTTTGATATTTTGGTGAAAATTTACAGAATTTTAATAATTTTTGTACAAAGGTTGAAATCTGAATTTATTCGTTGTTTGTTGTATACCCAGCTTGACTTTTGTATAAAAATAATAAACATTAAATAAACAAAAGACAAATAGCAAAAACTGACCAAAATAACGCACTCCTATTATTTTGTGGACCACTGTATGTATTATTTGTGGTCTATATTTATGGTCTGATTTGTTTCATATTCAGAACATACGTATATTACTGACAAGAAAAGGAATAACTGCACAAAAAATTTTTTCCGATAAAACATTTTCCTATTTTATTAACAACTAATAAAAGCTTGTCTTTACATTTTTTTTTAAATTACTTTTAACATAATTTTTAGAAATTATCCAAGTATGCAGTTTTTTAGTACATTAAATTCTATTAATTAAGTGCAAAAAAATAAAAAAATCAACGGTATTTTGTAGACATTTCTAACTAGGAAATTGTCGTTGTGCAACTTTGATGATTTTTTCTAATTGTTGTACAAATTTAGAAATTTTAATTAACATTCCTCAATTAAGAATTCCTTTGTTTTTAACCGGCTTCACAAAAAGGAGAAAGGGTATCAATTTGTCGGAATATATTCTTTTTTTATGTATGCTACCGCATAACTTTGGACCACGTTAACCGATTTCTATAATTATTATTTTTTTTTTAAGGAAAGATGTTTGCTCACAGTTGGTCCCATATTATTTAATTTAAATCCGATCATCGGATCATGAAGAAATTAACGATAACCTTAAATTTTTATATGAGAATTGAAGTGGGTTTTGTTTTTTGCATATTGGAGTTGGTGTAAAGCTGTAGGTTCATACTTTTGTATCGCAATATGAAGACGTACAAAACAATTTGAATGTGAAGATCGGTCAAAGTTAATTTAAATTAATTCAAAAGGGAAACGGATGCTAATTATAGACTGTTGTTGTAGCGGCACTACATAGCTCAGCATGAGTCCGTCCATCAATTATAGAACCATCGCAACTGGTCGATGTGCGGTTTTGCAAAAACATCGACGATATATGTATATGTTCTCAAAATCAAAATGTAACTCAAAATTTCCTTTTTTGGAAATCTCATTATGCATTGATATAGGAGAATATATTTACAGCCGTATTCTAACAAAGTCACAAACTTTAGCTCATCACTGCTGTGATTTCTACTGCGCCTCAAAGCTTGCCACTCAAAAAATATGCCGCTTCAATTCAATTTTTTAAATTTTTGTGTATTTTTCTAGCTTTCAAAATCGAATTTTTTGTGACACATTTCTCGGCGCACTTGAAATCACAAAAGTGATGAGCTAAGTTTTGTGACTCTATAAGAATAGAGGGGTTAGTCTAACACATAACCAAACTTCCCAAACATGGCGAAGACATCTGGGCATTTCTCAGAAGCTTCGAATTATTTTGTGAAACAATTTTTTTTTTTTCGTGAGCACATGTCTGAAGTTTTTGCATTCCTTCAGCTGCTAGAATATGAAATGCAACGTTATGCAACGTTTTAAAGCAACTCATCAAACGCTATTGACGTTTTTTTTTTTTTTGCAAGTGGAAAGTGAGCGTAATTTTAGTCCAATTTCGAAAATACAGCGAACCAAATAAAAACTGTGACGGGACTTTTTAGTAAGTTTTGGTTATAGTATATTCTATAATTGAGCATACACGTATTTCCAGAAGATGTGCTAACAAAAAATATGAATTTTTACTTTTGTGCACGCATTATAGTCTTTTGAAGAAGCTCTTTTTTTTCTTATCTTCTAATGAGAGCACATAAGCCTGTAATGTCTAGATCACTGATAGGCACTTCCTTGCCCGTGGGCAAAACTTTTTGAAGTTTTCTATACAGTTTGCATAGGCACGTGCAGAATAAAAGCTCTCTCTGCCCATCGCTGGTCTATATTGATTCCTCTTATGCTCCAGACCACTATAAAAGTTGTCCGATAACAGTTTTAGGTACGCAGCAGCTACAGTATACTATAAAAGCGCGAGTGTCAGAATTAAAAAAAGCAGTCACGCCATTTTGACTCTTCAAAACCTCTTTTCTATTGCAAGCACATACTTCTAGCGGAGTCCATTCGATTCTCCTCTCCAAATATTAGCAGTTAATTATAAACTCAAACATGACCCAACCACGCACCAATTTTTGCAACGTAAAAATAAAAAAAAAATAAAAAATTTCCCAATTTTATTTCTGAATTACATATATCGTCGTTTAAAGTACAAAACCGCATATCAACAAAATGCAAAAACGCGTATGTGAATTATGTATATTATCTTCCAGAGAGTAAAAACAGTCGTATTTAAAAATGGTTCACTTTTTTATAAAGCAATCGCATACCTGGCCAGTATATTTCAGGACGAATGGATAAGGATTGAGCCAAGAGTTTGTGTGAGCAAATCCAATTTTTGGCAGCTTATGCCAGTTACGCGGTTTTGCAGAGTGACGATACGCGGTTTTGTACTTTAAACGACGATATGCATATATGTACGGTGGTCCTTTTTTGCATTTACATAATATACTTATATAACCTTATTTCTGTTAATAAACCAGCAAAAATTATGTGTCCGGGGAAAAATTGGCGAGTCTTGCGAAAGTTCGAACTATGTAATTGAGAATTGCCCATGTGTCTTTCCATCTGTCTATTTGTATACCAAATGTATGAATTGATAAAACTTTTTTGCGTTTTCCCGCAAAAATTGAAATTTTCAAATACTTCGTTTTATTATTAAACGTGCGATATTTACATACCAGAGTTGGGGGTAGTGCACCAGGCATTTCACTAGCAATAAATATATTGGAATAAATTATATTTTTCACTATTTATCACCAGCTTAGTGAGAGTGGAAAAGAGTGCACTGCCTCTAAAAACTTTAGTGATAGTTTTTAAAATGGTTCTCTTTTTTATAAAGCAATCGCATTTCTGGCTAGTATATTTCAGAACAAAAGGATAAGGATTGAGCCAAGAGCTTGTGTGAGCAAATCCAATTTTTGGCAGCAAATGTCAGTTACGCGGTTTTGTACTTTAAACGACGATATGTATGTATATATGTACATATGTATTTATATGAACGTTCTAGGCAGAAATAACAATCGACAAAAGTATACAAAAGTAAAGTATAAGCCGTTCAAAGAGATTAGAAAACATGGGATGGAGTAAGTATTTGCTTTGTGTGGTTATCTATAAGAAATGCTTAAGTTGTGATTTTCTTTCTTGCTTTTGATATACCTATGTATATATATATTTTTTAGTATTTATACATAAGATTTATTCATGAAGAGGTCATCAAACCAGAAAATAAAACGTGCTCTGAATTGAAATGTCTTATGGAGAACAAAAACCCACAAAGAAGCCATTCAAACATGGATAAAAGAACACTCTAAAAAAAAGTAATAAATCTAACCAAAGTGCATTATACACCTTCAAACAAGTCAAATGATGGTATAGAAATGCCAAGTAAACAATATTTATGAGTTACATACCTGTTGATCACTGCTGCAGCGATATTCAATACTTAAACTAGCTGGTTTAAATTAGTGAGGTCGTTGTTGCTGCTACTGCGACGCTATGCTTTTGAATTTTTCCGCCGGCAGTTTGCAAATAAAGATATCACCTGTACACGTCTCAATTGTTAATAAACACCTGCTGAAAAAAAATATTTGGGAGTTGGAGCTATGAGAAGGGATACGCACGAAATGCGACACACGTATGTAATATAACCCAAAGAGAATTCAACAAATAGGTACAAAATAGTTACATATGTATGTATACGTATTCCATAAATGAAATTGATCAACACAATCACTAATAACTTCCGATTCCACAATGGCGTTGGTTCACCAATTTGATTGCATGTATGTAATAACTTTTGCTAAGAAAAACCAGTCGTAAAGCCTTCAAGCTTTGGGTAAATTACGCGCACAATTTGCTATTTATCTTTAATTTTTGTTCACTTTACTGTGATAATTTAATTAAACAAATTACGCGCATGGAAAACAAATAATTTTTGAAAACTGCGCGCAGCACCGACGCTGCCCGGATAAAGTCAAGAAGAAAATTCAGTGAAAAAAACAAAAGTCTAACAAAAACAAGCAACAAACCGCGACAGTTTTGACAGTTGTATATTAACGTCATCCGGAGCAACTCTGCGTTACTCCAGCAACATGCTGCGCGACTGCGTTGCCATAGTGTGGCAAATGTTGAGTCTACCCAGAATTGCGACGGACAAAGAACGTAAATGTACATTTACGTTCTTTGGTTTGGACAAAGAACGTAAATGTATAAGAAGCGACAACTCGTTACTTTGAAAATGTGCCGGGACAAAGAACGTAAATGTATAAGAAGCGACAACTCGTTAAAGTCGGCGAGTGAGGTCTGAAAGGTTGAGATGAGGAGTTCGCGTCCGTTTTAACATCCATTTTCGTAAATGAATTCGCCGCACATATGGTTTCGCGGCGATAAAGAACGTTAAGAAAAAGTGACCGATGATAGAAATAATAAAATGAAATGAAAACAAACATGGCCGCAGCTCTTTTTGATTATTAGCTGACGGCATTTAACAATTTGCATGCGCATGAGCATAGATTTACTTTATTTTATAATTTTAAACAAATATAAGTAAATTAAATACATGCGCTATGCAAGACCTTTATAAGCTTCCTCTTTAGTATGGAAGTTGTAAAGTTGTAATTTATGGATGAAATTACCCTTTTTATATCAACCAAATGTACTTTTATAATCAATAAATAATCTACATCAATTTGTACAAATGTACTCTTGCGATTTTCCTCCTAACATGTGTATGTTTCTACATCCATGCAAATATACGTACATACGTACATATGTACATATACGCATATGCCACTAAAAGACAACAATAACAAATTCATTCATAAACGCATGCGCATATTCTTCAAGGTCAAACTCATTCATTCATAAATTCAATGACCATACTTCTCCCCGCAAACTCATCGCCCACAAGCGCAACTTCTGCGCGAGGGCCACGAAAATTCTAAAATGTAAAATTGAAGAAATCACAGCCAGTCAAATGAAAAGTTGCAACTCAGCAGTAAAATCTGAAGACGTTTGCAAAAACAACTTATCTCGAGCTTAGCCATTATTTCTCTAAACTTCTAAATCACAGTGCTCCTTCTAACTTTTAAACTATTAATTAGTTGCTGAAGATTTTATTTTAATAAAAAACAAAATGAACATACATTTTTTGCACAAATGACCCATGATATTTTGATGTAAACTCAAAACTTCTGAAATCACATACATAAGTGGTTTTACAACAAATGTAATTTGGCAACATGGTTGCCGTCACCAGCTTCGGTCATCAATTTTAAAATTTTTGTAAACCGATCGCTTACGATTTGTTTACAGTTGACTCTAGATACTACGAGTAACATGTAAAGGAATTCAAAAAATTTAATTATTTTGCATTATTGATAATTGCGAAGCTATGAAGCATGTATAAGTGAGTGTATACATACAGACCTATTCTGCGTTGGTAACACAAATTTTGTTTACTATCATCAAAAGCGACAAACACAAAAAAATCGTACATTAACAGCCTATTTTGCGTTGGTAACTTTTTTTTACCCAAAAATAAAGTTCCTCTGTTTTTTTAAACCCTTTTCGCATTCTGCGCACTTCTGTAACCAGTAAAATTTGTTACCATCTCATAAACAGGTAACAAAATATTGCCCCATGAAATATGCAACAACAGAATTTCTACAAAACTTCATACCTGGAATGCGGAATAAATTAAAATGTTACCACGGTACCTATAATTGCGGTTACAAGAAGTGGTAAAAATGTTTGGTAACAAAATTTGCTGGTTACAAAATTTCCGGTAACAAGCAGAATATTGCTACAAGAATTCAAGTTAGGAGTAGCCTACTGTAAACGTACATATGTATGCGCATAAATATGTCAGGACGCGGCATTTTGCAGGAATTTACGAATTTGTCAAGATAAAGATGGCGGAGGACGTGGGATAGACGGAGACAACTTATGTTTCACATTTACGCGTTTGTTTTGGCGGAGGATGTGAGAAAGACGGAGACAACTTATGTTTCACTTTTATGCGTTTATTTTTTGCATGCATATGAACAAAAAATTAGAAAACATTCATCCTTGCCCTATAATAACAAATTGAATGCATACTCATGTATAAATGCATAGATTTAAATTAAACTTATGACATCCCTATATAATAAACATTGGTTTTGCTAATAAAGCCGCCATATACACACTTTATCCACCAAATCGCCCGACACATAACTTTTTTTGCACACTTTAAATATGTAAATTTCCAGATGAAAACAAAACATAAGTACACTCATATATAAATGCATAGATTTCTTATTAAACTAATGCATTTTTATATAAAAGTACACTGGTTTTGTTTAAAATAATGAACACTTTTTATCCACAGACGCCAACAATCGGCACTTGTTGACAAACACTTTGCACTCACAAACACTTTTTATTATTGATAAGGACACTTTCACAAACAGGCACGTCAGTATCTTACACATTCACTGAATATTTTATATTTTGCACCTCCATTTATGTATTTTCTGAATTAAAATACATTTTCTCAATCACTTGTGCAAAATAATCACCGACATTCACATTTGCATCTTTTTTTCTGTTTTGTTTGCTTTTTCCGCATTCGAGGCGAAAATCAAAAATCTGCCGCGGACAGAGTCAAAAGGGAGACGAACTCCTCATCTCAACCTTTCAGATACGGTCAAAATCGTCCCGGCACATTTTCAAAGTAACGAGTTGTCGCTTCTTATACATTTACGTTCTTTGTTTAGAATGTTCCTGATGATATGTTATATATGATATGTTATATATATTTCAAACGCATTCTGTTTATTCCGGCTGCGAAATGGGATCATCTGGAATGTATAAAGAAACGAAGCCAAAATGAGGTTGTTTTTGTTTCGAATGCAATGTTCGCAAGCTACGCCTCAA